>NC_052499.1:87812952-88071283 GCF_016617805.1 Bactrocera tryoni
ATTACTGATTGGCATATACAATATATTGTTTTCTCGAATATTGTGTATGTCTCCGCGCTAAATGTTTACCTCTTATGGACAGAAATTCACCCTAATTGATACGCATTAAAAACATGTAAGCGTAGGCTTTTTCTCAAAAAACTTGGCCCAGACCTTGTTCATGGTGAAATAACTAGTGAAAATGTTTACCAAAAAAGTTTAGGAGGTCTACTCGACCCTCTCGATCTCCTCGACAATGAAGTCAATTCACATTCATTTCTGTTAACAATTTGTTTAGGGAAATCTGACCACTGAGATACTCGCACTCTGATTCGTACAATAAAAAGTCAACAAAAATGGGGGGTCATCCTATTATAAGTATGGGAACTTTGCAAGAGAAGTTGGATATAACTACAACGTAGAATCAACTCAACGCAGCGAAGCAGAGAAATACTTATACTACGTAGGTTGCTATATATATTTCTGGCCTAATAATGTAAATAGGCACATTTATCAACGAAATTTTTTTTTTTATTTCTTTTTTATTTTTTTTTTTTTTGTCGATTGTTGTTTTGTTTCGGGCTCATACGCATAGATCCATGATTCGTCACCTGTGACGATCTTATAAACGTCTTTTGAAGCACCGCGATCGTATTTTTTCAGCATTTCTTTACACCAATCCACACGAGCCTTTTTTTGAGCGATTGTCGAATTGTGCGGGAACCAACGAGAACAAACCTTTTTTACGGCCAGGTGTTCATGCAATATCGAATGTATGCTGGTGGGAGAAATGCATAGGCATGCCTCTATCTGAAGGTATGTTACATGACGGTCTTTCATTATCAGTTCACGTACGGCATCGATGTTTTCTGGCACAACGGCTGTTTTGGACGACCTTCACGGAATTCGTCTTTGAGCGAGCGTCGGCTACGATTGAATTCATTGTACCAGTTTTTCACAGTGCTATAGAATGGTGCTTCATAGCCATACAAAGATTTTAGTTCAACGATGCACTCTTGTCGTGATAATCCACGTCGAAAGTTGTGAAAAATGATCGCACGAAAATGTTCACGAGTTAATTCCATTTTATGGCCGAGATGAATTTTTTAATTTTTTGATGTTATGCTAAAAAATGTCAAACTTTCCAATGGAAATGTCAGATTACACCTGGCAACACTTAGTGTTGTCCTAGGCTAGAATATATATAGCAGCCCTCGTATAAGGCAATTTCATCAATTTTTGGAAACAAACTATGTAAGATTCAAAAAAATATATCTAAGAACTTTTATTATGAAACCTAAAAATATTGCTGCGATATTAGGAAGTTAGGTATATAACGATTTTAACCATAGCAATTTTATTCAATATCTTTTGTTTGCTACCATTATCTAATTTTTCAATTGAAGTTCAGGGGTGAGTTTAAGTGAAAGTCTAGATGACACGATCAATATTTCGAGCAAATGCAAACACACAGCGGAGTTAGACAACTCCCTAAAACTACAAATATTGCTCCCAAGCTAGGTCACTATAACAAATGGAGTTCTGAAGCTTAACTGACCATCACGTTTCGAGTAACGCCGTTCTGTCCATTTACACTACCAACCTGCTTTGAGCCAAGATACAACAGACCTAAATTTTTACTCAAGTTCTCAGTTCCATGCATAGACTCACATACAGATGTCAGGAATTCAACTCACCATGTCATCCTGTTCATTTCGATGCGTATAATCATATGTGTACCTGCCTGTGCAACATGTTGCAAGAGACCAACAAACCAACGGCTTTAATGGACACTGCGGTTAGTTGAAATATTCCGCGATTGCAAAATGCACACAAACACATTGACAAACATATGCATATTTATAGGCTTGGAAACGCATGTTTATAATTATGAAATTCGATACACTTACACACATACATACATATGTACGTACTGGTGTATGAGCGGAAACGGCGAATTGACTATTAAGAGGAAGCACGTAACGCGCATTGCTAGGTAAAAATCGGCAATCACGAGTGTTGTTGTCGAGTACGGCGATGGTGAATACACGCACACACACCAACACATATGCGCGCGCATTTGAGGCATCATATGCGGTTGCCGCATGCTAATTGAAAACGTTGCAAATGGCTACGCGAATTTCCACTGACATCTTGTAAAAAATCATAAATCATTTGTCGCCACTCATGCCGCGCCGCAACACGACGACCGCTGCTCCTCCCGGCGGCATGTATGTATGTTACACAGCTGCGCGCTGGGCAACGCATGTGGATGCACAACAGGAGGCTGAGCAACGAGTTAATCTTTCACAGCCAGCAAATAAAAAGCTGTGCATACATATACAAATATACTTGTATAGATGTATAGGTGTATATGTATGTATGTATAAACTTTGAAAAAATAGTTATTAAAAACACATAATAAAATGCGAGCGATTCCGCATGCAAATTGAAAAACTGTTGACATTCGCTTATGACCGGCTGTGCATACAAGCGCGCCACACACACACATACACCCGGCAGATTATGCAACACTAGTGTGCTTACGCTTTTAGGGCCAGCATTAAAATTTTCACGGGCTCATTCACGAAGGAGTTGTTATTTACACTACAAAGAGTTGTTGTTTTTGCCATAATTTATGATAACTTAATTATTAAGGTAAACATAAACATATTTAACAACGAAAACATATTTTTATAAACTGCCGAAATCGACCCGCGTTAATACGAGAGTCCCTTGTCCCTTCCACTTATGTAATATTTCTGCTCAATGCACTTGCAGCACTTGTGTTAACGGCAGCAGATAATATACGGTTTAAATATGTATACTTCTGATTAATTAATTTAATGTTACGCATATGCACTCAAGACCGACACGCGCACATATCCGGTGACACCGAAGGTTCGCAGTTCCGTTGATCGGCAGGTTCAGCCGTTTATAACTGTCATTTTCCGGCTCGATATGTGCAACAGCCAAAGCACACACACACAAACACACATTTGCTTGCGCGTGCGTGTGTGTTTGAATGGCACAGCTGACATATGATGAGTTAATTTCTCATTGTATCTTCGGCTGTTGCTCGCATAATTTTATTTCACGCCACTCAACTATTTATTTACCCATCACCTTCATTTGCATACTATAGACTATACCTACATACATATATACATACGTATCTGTGTATCGCAGAGTGGATATATATTCATACGTGCGTGTGTATGCTGTCAGTTGTGGCAACATGTTGCTGCCATCGGCAGCTGGTTCGTGCATTAATGTGCCGTCATTATTTCTTGTATGCAGTTTCGCTCTCAGCTGTTGTAAATTTATCCTTGTTGACACTTTGATAATTTCGATTTAATGTGGAAGCAGTAAATAATTTACGCTTTTCACAATGAATTCTCAGCCAATTCCCCGCAAAGCTTATGTTTACATCGTGAACTTAAAAAGCAAAGAATTTTATTTTCCATTTTGAATTATGAGCAGGGAAATTTTAAACTTTTATTACGTAGTCTTAAAACGTCGCAGCAAAGCTTAAAGTTGATCATTTTCTCCCATTCATTGACTTACAGCTTCCGGTTGAAGTTCTACAGCTCAGAAAAAGAAGCGATCATAAGACTAGCAGAAAATATTTATTTATGTATAATTAAACCTGTTTTGACACGAAAAACTAAGTAATTTTAAATTGAGATATGTATCTCTAGATGATTTTAGATCTTATTGTTTCGTTCCTCAAGTAATTTTTCCATCTTGATCCGACACCTTTTTCCATCTTTGAGCAAAATATTGGTTACATGCTCATGAAACGTTTTATCCTTGCAGGGAAAAGACTGGTTATAGTTTTTTTGATGTCCTGATTTGAGGTGAAGATTCCATCATCCCAAAAATTTTGCAGAGACCGAGACAAGTAATACTTCTAAGGTGCTAAGTCTGGATAATATGGTGGGTGTGGTAGCACATTCCATTCAGGCTGTAAAATCTTTCGCGAGCAATCAAACTTTTAAGAGGTCTCCAATTGTCCTGATGGTACACTATACCTTCTACTATACCTCTGGTTTATCCATCTTCACCACACACATCACATAACTTTCGCCTTGCTTGAACTCCGTTTTTACGCTTTTGGTGGTAAAACAGTAAAAAATATTGTTTCCGATCTTCCATCTTTGATGCAGCAGCAAATGAAAACTATCCCAAGATGTCATACACTTATGCTAATGATTTTTCCAGTCCTCGATACACTTTTCTGACGCCCTTTTTGGGATGGCTTTCAGTTCCTTCATCTAATTTGTTTGATCTCTTCGATCGGCTGATAACGGGTTGTACGGGGCAGAAATTTCAGTTTGGGGAACAAGAAAAAATCATACGGGGCCAAATCTGGTGAATACGATGGTTTATGGATGGCATTCATTGCGTTTTTGACTTTAAATTTGGTAACAATCGTACTCCTTTTGAAATGAATTTAACTTTATCGGGACGAGTCGAGCAAGAACGCGTTTTATAAAAGTCGAAACGCACTACTGAGGTGTATCGACTTAAAAAGCTGCTGGAAACAAACACATACTTGGCATAGTAATTAAGGACAGTCATATTTTACTCGGGAAATGTAATTACAATTTCCGGGAACTTTTTTGTCCCAATATATAAAGATAAATGGATAGCAAAGAAAGTGGCAGCAAAAAATTTCAATGAGGTCATGATGTTATGATCAAACGAAATTACTTAGTAAACGATCTAATATTACAAATCACTGAAACTCAGATATTCCCACTTCGACCTACCATCAAAATCAAAATTTACTTCGAAGGGGGCTGCACTATTACCTAAACTCATCACAGAGGTTTACTAAAAGGTATAAAGTGCCTTTGTCTCGTTTTTTTCACATTTCCAAATACCAAGAACGAACTGTTCATTCATGGAACTCGAATTTCCCCGCCCAGTAACTCCCTCTGCTCAACTTGAAAGCGCTTACAAGGAATTTACAAAATATTAGCATTTGAAATACTAAGTAACCAAATAAGTGAAGAATAAAGACATACATATGTAAATATATCTAAAAATTGATGCAGATATAATAGTATATGTGGCCATGAGTTCGCAATGACCCAATGAGGTGACGCATTGCTCAGTATTAACATCCTTAAAGGCCAGAATAGCGTTTAGTTTGCAGATATGGAAGCCATGACTTAGCGATGCAGTGTCCGCTTTCAAAATGCACTTGAGAGGTATTCGTCGGTTCTTCAACTTTATCATTGACCTTGACCAGTATTTTGATCTTTCTATTTCTTCTTCTTTATTGACATAAACACCACTTACGCGGTTATTCTTCGATCCTTCCTTTGATCTTTGCGTTTGCCTACATCAGCACAATGCCAGGTCACACACATCGATAGTGACTCGTCAGAAACTGAGTTCGGTTGGGTGTTTCTTATGCATCCACCATATAGACCGGAATTGGCACTAATAACCGCTTAGCTTAAGTTTCTCTCCATTTCGAATGATTTTGCTGAAATTCGCCTCAAAAGAAGCTTATGAAAATCGACTATCAGCGTTTTTCTTATAGGAGCAAGGTTTTTTTGCGTAACTCTCGCAATTATTTTCAAAATGGCAGCCATTGAACAGAACGTTGCATATTTGATCAATTCGGATCATTCTAACCGTATTACATAATATCTGAAATTTAATGCAAAAAATGGAATTAGACCTTTCACTTGTATATGGGACCTGGTCCCATCGTTGGCTGAACCCATATCCCAATATAGCTCTTTAAACGATAACGCAAAATCACCAGACAGATTTTCCAGCAGGGACGATCTTAGACTGAATCTGCTTATACCATGGTGCATACATAAAAGACATTTCAATGCAGTAAGCAGTTCCATATGAGACTTATATGCATTTATTTACGAATTCCTGTAACTGTGTGTTTATTTGAAGATTATTCCTCGCCACAATCAAATTCGCTGAAAACATATTCGCAAGAGTGTCCTTTTCTGACAAACAAACCAAGTGCTTGCAAGTGCATCGCCAGTTCTGTGTTCTGCGTGTAGGCAGTCGCTGCGGGGCGCGGGGCAGAGTGGCGTCAGTTGGCAATATAAACTTATTTGTAAGTGCCGTCAGTGCCCGCGGATGCACCAAGCTCTACCTCAAATGCTACTCAGCAAGCAAGCTGCTGCTGCTGAGCACAATGTACTGCACTGCCGACGCCGCGGCGCACTGGTCTTCATAGTGTGGTCTCGGCGCCCGGGGCCCAACGCGCTTAACATCGCAACAATTGTTCTTGCTGTTGTTGCTGTGCAATTCGATACACGCACAACTTTCTCAAACTGCCAACGCGGCTACTTTCGAATGCGCTGATATTGTTGTCTGTGGCGTTGTCGCTTGTTGTTTTTCGTTATTGTTATTGTTGTTGCTGTTGTTGAATTTGTTGCTGGCGCAGCTTTCAGCTTTCGGTGGTTTATGTCGCTATGCGCCGAAGATGCATGCTGTGTTATAGTAAGACCGCATGTTTCACCGCATCCACCCGCACCGCCCACTCGTCCGCACACCGCGACAAAAACGCATGGACCCTTACCGACAACATTTCGTGCGCCTCCCGCATATCCTTGCTGATATCGAAGTACTGCTGCCATCCACCCCAGCCCTCCTTTGTTGCTTGTTATTTGGCAGTTCACAAGTTGTTCATTGCGACCAACGCCGCCACGACTAGCGCCAACAACAGCTACAGCAACGGCACTGGCAACGGCGCACAGCAGCAACTGCAACAAAGCCAACAACGACAGCGGCAACGGCCACATAAACTCATCCACCAAATACTCAGCCATTCACTGGCTTTATTGTAATAATGTTAAAGTTGGCGATGCCTTTGTTGTTGCTATTGCAGGCAATATTGTTGTCTTACCATTGTTTTTACTGTTGCTGTTGGTGTTATTGTTGTTTGCTTTCGTTGTTTACGAGTGTTTTAGCGCGCGGCTCGCACAGCGCCGCCCGACGAGAACGAGAACGAGTACGAGAGGATTTTCGGGTTGATTGTGGTTTCAAGTGCGCAACAAAAACGGAGAACTGCTGTCTGCTTTTGACCGTCATGTTGTCAGCAATCGTCGGTGCCGTCTTTAAAATTGTTGTTTCACTGCGCGCGCCATTACAATGGCTGTGTCGCTGCGTGTTGTTGGCATTTCCATTTAACCATTGCAGTTTTGGCCATATTTGCCGCTGTCATTTTTGCATTCGCTGTTGTCACTGCAGCCAACAACTGCTTCATAGTCGCTCCATTATTTCGACTATTTCGGAAGCATTTGTGTCGCTCCCATGTAGCTACTATGTGTGCCACATACACATATGCGTGCGTGCGCATGTGTGTGCGTGTGTGTGTGGCTGCGCTTGTGTGCGGTTATTTAGCATTGTTGCTGCTGGTTGCTTTCGGATTGCTTGCTTGCTGTGCGCCGCCACAAATGAATACCAACATCCCGATGTTAGCCATGCTAAATGACATTCCGTTTATTTTCCACTCTTATTATACCCTCGTATTCTCCCCCTCCGCCACATAGGTTGGTGCGGCTGCAGACATATAACTCGGGCAAATGTGGTCTGCATTTTCCACTTATTTGCGAGAAATTGCCTCTCCAGTGAAACTCTGCATATCAAGATAGTATCAGCCGATATTGAATATAAATATGAGAACAAACAAAGAAAAAAGAGAAGGCTTAATATTATTTATTTCGTGATGGGCACTATTGTTAAATAAAACAAGAAAAAACTTTAACTTTGAGCCTTTACCATAGCTACTTTATGTATGTATAACTGAATCGGAACAAGTAACCGTCCAATGGGTTACCTTCAAGTCGAATCATCCACATTCGTGAGAAAATCTTGCTAAATAAGAAAGGTTTCCATATAAAAACTTGACTTTGGTCGATTAGTTTGTATGGCTGCTATGATCTGAACAATATGCTCAGAGCTTGTAACTTGTTTTTGAAAATGTTATGTAGATTATTGTCCAACGAAAAAGCTTCCCATACAACAACTTGTTTTATAGCCGCAGGGTTTCGATTCGGACAAAAAGAGCAAGTTCTTGAGGTGGAAAGAACATGTAAAAACTATCAGATTGATATCTCAAAAAATGTGGGACTTGTTCATGTTCACACGAAAATCGTCAGTTTGTCACAATAATCACTCATATACATTTTTATACTTTATAGGGCATCCAAAGTTTTCTTCCGGATGTTAAAAATTTTATGACAAGCATAATATACACTGCTCAGAATATTATAACAATAATTTAGACCAAAAGAAAGCTCTAAACTTCAACGATTATCTTAAAATACGGAGTTGTAGCTGTCGAGATTACTTGCGTGGCCTTAACAACCAGGTAGTTCACGCTTCGTTTAGCAGATCAAAACATATTACCTCCACAAAAACCTTTGCAATTTTGAAAATGGTAATCGTTAAATCAATCCCCGGTGGCTTACGCCGTGAATCGTGCAGAAAAGAACAAATTAACCAAGTTGCTTGCTTGGTGAGCTTTTGAAATCTGAGAGGGCGGTAATCATCATCTTTCAATGGAGAGTTTCCCCAGAGCAAGTGCTGTTTTAGAGGCTTCCAGTGACCCAGAACCTGGATGCTGTTAAATTAGAAGATATTTGACAAACATACTACCAAATTTAAATTTCGTTCCAAATTTACCCTTTCTCAGTTCCTTTGAAAGAGGTGTTTATGTATTCTCTTAAATTCATGTTTTTCCAGTTATTATGCAATCCTTTGGCCAGGAACACACACACACAAATAAATAATGCAAAAGATTCCAATCAAACACAATACTCACACACACGCAAAGCGCACACTTCTCGCAAACGGTACAACACTCTTTACCAAATTACATACAAGTAAATCCAGTGTTGCGAAATGTTTATGAAAAATATATTTACAATAGCACAATATTCGAGCGCAGTTATGCCATAAATATATGTGCAAGAGAACTTTGCAAAAGTTAATGGAAGACCAAAAGCCACCATGCAACGGTATTAAGGTTTTTTGCTTTTTGCCTGGTAGTATCTAACTGAAAGCACTGAAGTAAATCGACCGGAAGGCAAATAACAAGAGCAAACCCACGACTGACATTCGAAGAAAAACAAATCGACTTTTCCGATTTCGCCAATGTTCCGCTAAGCGTGAATTGAGATACAGCAGTTGCTGAGCGCTGAGCGCTGAACGCTGAACGTACATATGCAAAGTGTGGCTAGACGATTAAGCACACAATCCGACTACTTGCGGAGCAGAACGCGAGCTAACAAGTTCCGCCACCACGACTGTTTGTATGTGTGTACGCACACAAAGCTTTTACCTCATGCGAGTACACCAATTCATCTTCGGCTTGCTGTTGCAGTATGCAGCGAAAGTGGTTTTTACCGATTGAATGATTCCGTTGCTAGCAGCCGTAAAAATACAAACAAATCGATTTAAAAGATTTACCTTAAAAGCGAAAACAAGCGGGCGGGCTCTGGATGCCGATGTCGATCCATCAACGAGAAGAGTTGATGTTCTCGCTTCCGACCAACTCTTTTCGTTTGCGGCTGTTTTAGGTGTGTGGCAGAGGGTAAAAGAAAATATCAACAAACTTTAGTTTTGCTCTTTTTTGCTCGAGTAGACCGCGCCCAAGCCGTGAAGAAAATTTAGCAACCGTAACTGAGAATGCGACCGTGGAGAGTCGATTCGGCGCCGTTCACAGCAACTCGGACTGACGTATGGAACGACTTGGTGCATTTTACGTCGAGATCTTAAATTGAAAGCCTATAAAATACAGTTTGTGCAAGAACTGAAGCAGCTCGACCTTCCCAAGCGACATCGCTTCGCTCTATGGGCTCTTGAAAGGCTCCAAGAAGATCCTACGTTTTCAAAACAAATTTTGTTCAGTGATGAGGCCCATTTCTGGCTCAATGGGTATGTCCATATTTCTTCAAAAATGAAGCCAATGAGAACATAACCGTCAATGGCGATCGCGATAACGATCATGACGCCGATAATAGTCTTAAAAACCGACTATATGATTCCTGAAATTGAAACTCGTGATATTGGCGACATTTGCTTTCAACCAGTCGGTCGATTGGCCACCAAGATCATGTGATATCACATCGTTAGACTCTTTCAAGTGGGAATATGTAAAATCTAAAGTCTAATTAAATTTAAAGTTTCTGTGTTTCTCTTTAAAAAAGTAGGGGACCTCGAAATTGATCATCCTTTATAATTGCGTCATGGTGGGCGCCTGCCCTTTCTAGATTCTCCACGTTTCGCGGCTTCATCGTTTACACTACCCATATAAGGAAAATATGTGGAATAAACTTTTAGGCATTGCTAAATTCCCTCATAATGCCAATGTTTTTCATATGTATGTATGTATGTGCGAGTTTCAAAATTTCTTTACAAGCATGCTTGTGCAACTTTTTTCTTAACACTCGCTTGTGCAACTCATGAAAACTACATAACTTTCTGCAATAATAAAAGCAACACACACACAATGCGACACAAAGAGCAATGGCTGTTGCGTTTTCACCACGAACGATGCTGTTGGCAATAAAAAGTTGTGTTCACAGCAGATGAAATTGCAACAAAGTATAAAGGTAAACAAAAACGAATAAAGAAATGCCTGGAAAAGTTGAGTTGAAGGTGAAAAAGCTGCGGCAGTAAGCAACCGAAAATCCACCACAAAAACAACACTGCACACGTCGTTGAGGAATGGTGCTCGATAAAATTGCAATTTTATGCTGATGTCTGAATTTATGCTAATGCAAAATAGTTTACCCAACGACTTTTTACGTGGATATGATTTTGAATTGCATACTCGGCTCACTGCGGAGCTGATAAGCTACCGGCGCGATTGAGTGGCAGAGTGCTGGCGGCGCAACCAAGAGCGCGTTGCAGGAGCCCAAGCAGTTGGTCGCGCACATGCACATGAAGCACCCACCACACACACCCACACACACACACACACACTTGCAGCGAGTGCTCCATAATTCCACGTACTATTTATATGCTTTTAACTTGAAAATATGGCGCATTTGCTGCGTCAAATTCTCACACATTAACACATCGCTGGTGCCGCGTGTGTGTGAGGTATCCGAGTACGTGCATATTTGTTCTTTGCCAGCGCTCTGGCGCTTATGTAAGCTTATATGTTTGCTATGCTTCCTGTGCAAACATGTTTATGTACACTCTGATTACTTTGATGCCAACGCTACCGTGGCATGGCTGAGCCGGTTGAGCTGCTGCTGCCGCTCCACTGGCGGCGACTGAAATGTTGCACATTTTTCAATTGCCGCAAATATACCCAAAACGCACACACTTCAGCACATGCGCGCGCATATTAAAAATAGCAACAATATTTCCGCCAACATTATAAATTATTTAGAGCAATAATCCTTCAGCTGCAGAGTTCTAGGTACAACGAGTGTTTCTACAGGCGCCAACGCCCGAAAGCATGCTTAACCTTTAATACTTGAGTTCACAGAATAAAGCGGAAATTTATTATTAAATTGGTATAAAAAATTGCTATATGAAATAATGTGAGGGCACTTCTCAATAATGTGTCTTATTTTCTGATATAAAAGATCAAAGGTGTCATAAGCACTTATTTAAGGGCAGACCTATTATTAGTGTAGTGATTAAAAAAACATATTTTTTTTCATTCTTCGATTGGTTATACCTTTTCTTTTAAAACGGCTGAAGTAATTATTTGTATTTTTTATTGGCGTACACACCGCTAACATGGTTATAGAACCTTATATGCGATGTTGAGGAGTCTTATCCCACCGTAGTTGGCGCAGATTGTGGGGTCTCCCTTTTTGTGGAGTGGACAGAGCACATTTCAATCGTCGAGTATGCTTTCGTCCGACCATGCTCTACAAAGAAGCTGATACATGCATGATCGGCCGGCAATCCATCGGCCCTTGCCGCTTTGTTGTTCTTCAGACGGGTGATTGCTATTCGAACTTCTTCTTGGTCGGGCAATGGAATGTCTGCTCCATCACTTAGAGAATCGAGTTCGCCTTCTCCTGACGTTATACTTTCAGTGCCATCCAACAGTTTTAAGAAGTGTTATTCCCATAATTTTAGAATGCTCTGTGCATCAGTCACTAGATCACCTCACAAGGTTCCACAAGTGAATGCTCCGGCCTTGAAACCTTCTGTTAGCCATCGCATCCTCTCGTATAATTTTCAAGCATAAACTCTGTCGGACAGCTTATCAAGCTCTTCGTACTCACGTATTTCGGCCTCTCCCGTTTTTTGCCTGCAAATGCGCCTTGCTTCCCTCTTTAGCTTTCGATGACGTCCCACAGTTTCCTTATACTGTGTTTCTGATGAGTGCTCTCAGAGAGCAGGAGTGCAAATCGGGCAGAAAATCGTTCGGTTGTCTATTGTGATTGCAGCTCCTCGAGATCGATTATTTCTTGTGTTTGTTGACGAGCGTTTTTTGCTGTACAGAGGAAGGTGCACATCTTCCCTATAACAAGACATTGGTCCGAGTCGATGTTAGGACCGAAACACACGCACGTATAAGACACTGAAGTCTTCTATCTTTCAAAACATGATCAGTCTGGTTGGTGGTTTTTCGATCCGGACACAACCAGGTACCTTGATTAATTTTCCTATGCTGGAATCATGTACTACAGATAACCATATTTCGGGCCCCGGTGGAGTCGATCAGCCTCAACCCATTTGGCAATGTTTCATCATGGAAGCTGAATTTACCAGCCGCTGTGTCAAAGATACCTTCTTCGGCAACCCTGGTATTAAAGTCGACAAGCACGATTTTGACATCGTTAGGCTGTGACACTAGGTTTGTCCCTTAATGTTCTATACGGATATAAAAACGTTATTCTCATTCCGCTAATGTCTTTCTAAATTTCTTTCTAACACCTTGCCATTACTTTGTAGATCCTTCAAATGGATTTTTTTTTGGAAAATCAAGAAATTCCATAAAATTTATGCCCATTTTAATATCGCCGTGGAACTAAAGCAAGCAGAAGGTATTCGGGCTGTGCAAGTGCCTAATAAACTAAATCATTTTTATGTTCTTTCATAGAAAAATATCTTGCATTTAATGGCAATTAATCATTTACTTATTAAGAGAGCAGTAAATTTCGCCTGGCACTCACCTTTGAGACAAGTTGACACTTTTAATATCTCCTGTGGGACTCTCACGCCACAATCCTTTGAACAGAATTTGGAAAATTAACAAAAATAACGCGAAATCCAGCAAAACATTGCGCAGCAATAAGAAAACAAATTGGCAAAATGCACCGTTATGCACTGGCTTTGTTTACATAACACACAGGCATGCAACGCTGCTGGTACGTGCGCGGCAGCCAAGCAACCAACGGACGCCGCTAAATTCATACAATTGCGTATTCACGAGCTGACATGTTGCCGGCCGGTTGTTGTAGCGGTTTTCCTTTTGCATTTAACAATTTTTACTTCCTACCTCATTGTTCCTGCTGTTGTTGCTGCTGTTAAGCGGTTGGCAAAGTGTAAATGTCAGTGGATATTGCCGGTGCAAGGCCCGCTGCTGCTGCCACCAGCGTCGCCACATCAGCAGCACTTGTTGTCATTTGCATCTGTTATTGTTGTTGCTGCTGTTGGTGTTGGTGTTGGTGTTGGCAACAGTGTTAACAACACGGGAAACATTATATTTTATTTATCCACTTTATTTATTCAGCACCAGCGGCGAACTAGGCAAGTTACCAGCCAACAGCCAACAGCCACGATTTGGTGAGTCGGTCCTGTTGCAGCAATGGCAGCTAACAGATATTTACATGTTGCAACTGCCACAACAGAGACGTCAGCAACTGGAAATAGTTTTATTATTACTAGATGCTTACACCAGCTCTGCTGCACCTCCTGCGTGCCGCTTATTCTTCGCACCGCGCTCAGCAGCAGCTGCGGTTGCACGTGCAAAAGTGGAGCGACTCCACGGACGCGTGTTGGGAACGTGGAACTTATGAAAATTTCCGCGCAATAGATGATGCAAGCGCAAATAAATTTATACTTCGCCCAAAAATGTAAATACTAAGTATATTTTTTAGCGTCTTCTCTCGAGGGAGCAAATTAGGTATGCGCAAGTAAATGCTGGAAATGAGTTTAAAGTTCAACTATCCTGTGTTTACCCAAAATAAAAGCTCGGTACTATGAAAGTCAACAAACAACGGTAATAATATTTATACAGAACCTTCATTCACTCAAGTAAAAAATGTTTAACGGTACATTAGAGCATGAACGACCCGAAGCTGTTTGGCCAACTCTAATTGAATGCGCCTAGTTTACACAAACGGGAGTGTGTGGACGGTAGTGCTCGCTCATAAATTACATCTTTGAATCTCATATTTAAAAGTAAAGCCGAATGCAAAACTACAGCCTGCTTTCCTACCATATGATCACATATTCTCTGTACATATGTTAATGCTATATACATATGTACAAACGCTTATTTAAAAGGGTAAGGTTCGAGCTGTTTACTGCCGTTTTTTAGAAAAATTGTTAGCTAGCAAATATCCATTAAACTTATAATGAAGCATAAAGCATAGATATGAAATAAGTTTATAGTATTTTACCTTCTTGCGATGATTTAATAGTTTACATCTTTCGGGCAAGAGAGAGATTCGGAGAGAGATTGATTATATGCTCATATGCTTCTAGACAAAAAAACTTATCCAAGTGGTTTTTTTACGTCCTCATTTAAGGTAAAAGCTCTCCAATCCAATAAATTTTGCAGAGACCGGAAAAAATAATAACCCGAAGGTGCTAAGTATGGAGAATATGGTGAGTATGGGAGCACATCTATTGAAATTCAAGCTGCAAACGCTTTTGGCGAGTCATTAAACTTGTATGAAGTCTACACACTACACTAAACATATACTATTGCTCCATTCTGGCCTCTTCTGTTTGAGTGCATCACTCATTCTTTCCAGCTAATAGCAATACACTTCAAAATTAATCGTAGTGTGGTCGAGGAAAAGCTCTGAATAATTGATCCCTTTGAAATCACACCACACAGACAGCATAACATTTATTTGATGACAATCGGCCTTCCTACTGACTAGTAATGATTCATCTCTTTTAGACCTTGATCTCTTGCGCTTAACATTCTTGCAAAATACCCCCTTTTCGACACCAGTAACAATGGACCACTTCTTTGACGTTTGACAAGCAAAGCACAGTCTTTAAGAAGTTATATAAAGTTAGAAGGCCGAAAAGAAGCGAGTTTTCCAAATTTTTTTCTGAGAAAATTTTTTTATTTATTGATTCAAAAAAATGTGCACATATACGAATCGTATCTACGTATCTTTTAACCGTATTTTAAGGCTTGACATTAGTAAAAATATTTATTTGGAAAGGAACTACAGCTGATCTCGGGAGCTCCCCTCAAAAAAAGACGTTTTGCGGTGATCACTATATCTCTGAGAAAACCAAAGGGATTCCGTTAAAGAAATGTTTAATGTAATAAATTATCAAAAAAATAAGCAAAAATTGGTGTTTATAAAAAAAAACGATTTTTTACCAAATCTCGGCCTTAAATTGTTTAGAAAAAAATATTTAAAAAAAATATTTCAAATTTGCATGTAACTACGAAAATATTCTCCGGAACGATATGACATTTTCTGTCAGTATTCTTAAATATACTGCTACGTACATTAAGAAAATAAAATAAAAATAATCGATTTTTTGAAAATTCTGACTCTCTTAATGCGACGAAGCAAAATTCGTTCTATAAGAAGATAAGGTACCCATATGTGAAGATTCGAAATTAATCCCAGAAGTTTCGTGTGCTTGTGAACGGTCGCGTTAGGCAAAGCAGGATTTGCATCGACTAACGGCTTTATTTTATCAACACAAGCTTCCAGAGTCCTTTCAGAACGTGGTGCCGGTACGAAATTTTACAAACCAATTTGGGCATTAGCATTCGGTCAACACATCTCCTCCGTACACCTCACATAATTTTCACCTTACTTGTCCTTTTGATAGTAAAACAGTAAAATATGTATGTCGAAAATGCTGTTTTCGATCTTCCGTCTTCGATAGAGCACCAAACAAAAAGTATCTCAAAATATTTAAAAATGCACAAACAGTTCAAATATATAACGGTAAAGCGGTTAAGTGTGAAGTTGGCTGCGGAAAACTTTAATAAGATCAACTGTTATCATCAAATGAAGTTACTTAGTGAACGAGCCAAAGGGCAGTAAATATTAAGATACTTTAATGAAATTAAATTCAATTTGATTTGATGTTTTAATATAAAATTTGTCTACAACTGTCTTTGGCACTTATGTTTCTACTCAATATCGGTTAATAAACGAGAAATCTCAATAAAAAGATATAAGTATTGTCACAGGTATATTCTGACATATCACAAGTATTAATTTCTTACAAGCTCTCAAAGTATGTAACGTTCGGCAGCAACCTAAAAACTCCGTCCTTACTTGGTTTCTTGGTAAATTTCTGTTACTAAAATTGCCAGTGCCTTTGAAGCGCCTTTCAATTTATTTGAATTTATTTATTTTTACGGCACCGAGATGTCCTTTATATAAATGCTTGCGCAAATCTTATTAAAAATGTTGAATAGCTGTCACAGTGCATACACATGCACGCTATGAGCAACACCAACAACACAAATAAAAATGGCACGAAATACGCTTTTGAAATTAGCTAAAGGCGATGAATGAAATCAAGAAATCTTTCGCGTCGCCTTTGGCTGCCCTCCGAGAGTGCTCGAGATGTGGCAGTCGCAAGGCCTTTCAACTGTTGCGGCGGGTGAAGGTGTCTGTTCGAGTTGAAGTTTCTAGACATGTGTAAGCATCGACCCGTGTGTCCCTCGCACGCTCGTGCAGTAGTGGCTCTTCAAAGCAATAAAGCCTGTGTGCGGCGCACAATGCTGTTGCCGCTGTGAGTTCCACTGCTGTGCTTTTGTAAACAACGCGACTAGGCGCATTTGAATACGAGGACTTGCACATATTCGCATGTGTGTGTGTATGCGTGTGGATACACCTTTATGCTTGCGTTCCAAGTAGGTGCCAGCATATGGCATCTCCTGCTTATGTGTTAATAAATGGTCCTTTGGCTTGATGATCTTTCTTACTTTTCCGCTTTTCCGCGAAGTGAGACTCCGCCTTGTTGACTTCTTATTTACTTATTTTTAGGCTTCTGTTCTCGCCTTGCTTCCGTCTTGGCTTTTGCAGCAGCAAAGTATTTGTTCACCCCGAAAAGCTTATTGCTTTTCCCCTTATCACACATCTCACTCACACACTTGACACTTTCAAGAGGCGTGTGTTTCAAAATTTATGAAAAGCGAAATCAAAATAATTATGAAATTTGATTACAACCACTCAAAGCGAGTACTTTTCATTTGAGCAAAGTTCTTCCTTCCTTACGTACTTCGTCGCTTCCTGAAAGCCGTCTAGCGTGACCGCTTTGTTCGAACGAAAATTGACGCTGCTTTGGCGTCTTCTTGAAAGTTGGATACTTTATTTCGTCAGTACCTAAATTTTGAGCAGCTTCAAATTATCTTAGCAAAATGTTTCTGTAGTTCCTGGATTACAGTTCTTCGTAAATATACATATGCCTCAAGAGAATCTGTGAAGTGAAGACTTGAAAATTATTACCTAATGCAAAAATGATACATTTACTTTCTCAGCATGACATCTGTTATACAAATTCTTGGAAATAGAATTACAATTTCTAAGAAGTTCGGATTATTATAGACTAACTTTGTAGGAAAATTGAAATCACGTCAATAAAGTGTTTATTTATATTAAATTTGGAGGTATACAGTGCTGCTTATATACATATATGAGAGAAACTCACAAAATCGACGTAAAGCAGTTGATCTTTCTATTTAAAACCTGATAAAGGTTTAATTTAAATATTCTATGAACTTCGAATTTGTGTGGACATCATACCAAGGCACGAGCATACATATATGTACATACATAATTCAACGTCAGTTCTTTTCGCTGTGGGTGTGCGTATATTGCAATAACCGTTTGAGGTATAAGTAAAAGGAAAAAAATTCCGCAGCATATTGCCTTTTGCTTTGATTACTGCTCCTTTAGCCTTGCTTTATAGCGAATTATGTGTGTGTGTATGTACATGCTTTGGCGCTTTTGTTTACTTGAGAAGCTC
The DNA here is from genome assembly GCF_016617805.1 of Bactrocera tryoni. NCBI lineage: Eukaryota > Metazoa > Arthropoda > Insecta > Diptera > Tephritidae > Bactrocera > Bactrocera tryoni. The sequence goes on from NC_052499.1 coordinate 87,831,091, forward strand.
TTCTATGTCGCTCTGGGACTTTTTAACACACTTCCTTTTACTTAAGAAGTTATCGCTCCGCTGCTTTATCATATTACCGCACTAATAAGAAGATGGTTAGCAGCAAATAATAAAAACAGCAAAGTGTCAAAGTTTGTCATAAAAGCGGCATACAAATACATATACTCTCAGTGATATGAAAAATATTTTAATATTTTATACTTCGTATACATACATACATATGAAAATGCTTAAGCTTGTTGCTCTCTCTTTCAATATTAATGTTTCTTGGGTTCGAGCCGCTACATGATTGCACATTTGCGACCAATTTTTATATATTCGATGGTTAAACTCAATTTTAGTACTCAGTATGAGTACGAGTAGACTTCGATATCATAGATATCATCATAGCATTGTATTGGGCATCGACAGAAAGGGCTTCGTCTTCCATCAGGACAACGCTAGACCACACACATCTTTGATGACTAAGCAAAAACTGGGGGCTTTTCTGGGAAGTTTTAATGCATCCACCATATAGCTTTGACCTTGCACGCACCATCAGAATACCATTTGTTTCGGTCAATGCAGAACTCCAAAATGGAGTAAAGTTGGCTTCAAGAGAGCCTGTGAAAATTACTTGTCTTGTTTTTCGCCGAGAAACCAGACAATTTTTATACTGATGGAATAAATCTCTAGCGGAAAAATAGCAAAAAGTGGTCGATCAAAGTGGTACATATTTGGTTCATTATAAATATCTATAAATAGAAGTTGAAGTTTGACTATAAATTCGAAAAAACTTTTTTGGCTACCCAATATATCATCTGAAAAAAGTGTTTTTCTAAATTTAGGTTGAAAATACATATTCGAATCTGGGCTAAAAACTCTTCTTTTCATTCGAGGCAAAATTTCGAACCTAAAATTTTGGTTTAAAAAATATAAGTGTAACTAAAGTATTATAATAAATATCCCTTCAAATACTGCGAGAACCCTAACCTCACAATCACCAAGAAGCAAATCAGAATTTATGAAATTATAGTTACTGCTTTCATTTCACTAAAGTTAATAACATCAGTAATACAGAATTTTCGAACTGTTAGCTTGCTGTTATGTTTACCAAGTTTCAACAGCAGTATAAGAGAAAGCGCTCAATATCTCTCCTGTAGCAATGTAAGTTCAAGCTACACACGAGAGCAAAACACGTTGAGTGCGAGACTTTTGCGTGAGCAGCAATTCGTCACGATTCATTGATGCTAGAGAATCAGGCCATGTCCTGCTTCTAATAAATGATATCAACTCATGATAAATGACTAACGGAATTCAGGAGTGCGCCGGAGAGAGTCTCTACATTCGTGTGTGCGAACTTCTGATTTACGTTTAAGCGCATGCTTATCACTGAGCTGTACTCGGTGAGCATTGTAGCGAGTATTATCTTGAGCGAAGGCATTCGTACCATTTGTGGGACGCGATATTAAAATTCGTAAGTAGTTCGCTTTTTGAGCAACAGTGAGCTGCCAAAGTTGTCATCGTGCATATAATGCTTAAATGTGCAATTTCCCTAAGTACAAGTACTCATAAATTTAAAATATTTCATATTCATATAAACATGAATAGCGCTTACGCACACAACCACGCAACCACGCTGCATTATGTAGACTCGTGTTCATTTCGTAGTCAATGAGGTTTGAAATATTTTTTAATTTATGCAACAAAAATAACATTGAGTTCGCAGGATATTCGAGGAATTTTCTGTGCCACGCAAGTTGAAGAAATATTTCGCTTTACATACTTTCCATTTTATTTCGTTATGTGTATGACAATCAGCGCGGTGAAGCTTCATTTTATATCCCTCTGTGTGCGCTGTGCATTGTGTGGCGTCTTTGTTTGCGGCTATTTTGTACCACAATCCGACTACAATGGCTTATGTAATATTTCCACACTTCGGTTCGTTCACAAAAATGCTTTTCTTTCATAAAAATAACCAACGATTTCGAAATTTCTCGGTTATCTACAAATGTGTAACTGCAACCCAAATCTTTTATTCGGGCTTCCGAAAGTTGAAGAACGCAAATGTCAGTACTTATGAATATTTCTGTCATAAACTTTGCGGGAGATTATGATTTCCCATATCACATAACATGTGGTAACTAATATTCCGTAAGATTAGATTAACCGTGCGATTCTGTACCGTGATACTGTCTCAAGTCTCTAAATTTGAGATTTTGAGTTGGAGACAATTTTTGAGACTTGAGACGATTTTGCTCTTCTGTAAGTGACAGTCACAAAATCTATTACATTTCATTATTCAGAGATGTTTTTACACTTTAATGAAAATAAATATGTCGATAACAAATATTAAATTTTCTATAACATAGTCAACAAACATAATTATCAATGAAAATAAAAATATATGTTGACTTTGTTTCATAATATTTACGAAATTTATGTAAAATTGATTTATTTTTAACCTTTTCGTGTTTGAGTTGCTTACAAAATATAAAGAAACGACAATCGATTAATATCTATGATGATCTCTATTCAGTATATTTAAGCAGACAAGAGTTTATTTTTAGTTTTGTGACCTGCTAACTACCAGGTCTCAATATTTTGAGGCTAACGCTAGAGACTGTTTAGTGAATAGTAACTAGTCACAAATTGAGATTTTAATGCCTCAAACAGAGACTAAAGACTGGTTACAGAATCCCGCTCTAAAGCTGAGGAACGCGCTAAGACCTCAGGTATACTGTGGCTCGATGCGATGGCTCATTGTCATCGTGCAAAATTAATGAATTGTTCTTCCAAAATTCCTGCCGATTTCTTCGGAAGTTCTCACGCAAACGCCTCAATACAGCCAAATAAAAGTCCCTATTCACCGCCAGTCGCTCCGAAGCAAATTAATGATGAACCAAATCAAGAATATCGAATAAAACAATGGGCATAACCTTGATTTTGAGGGGCCTTGACGCGATTTTTTTTAATTCAGTTTTTTCCCTCTATTCTGATGATTGTTGAATTGTTTACATGTCAAACTCATAAACTCATGTCTCATTCGTAGTTATAACGCTCTCCATGAATGTGGGATCGGAATTCGTACGATCCAGCATGTCCAAAGAGACCTGTTTACGGTATTTTTCTGAAAAATCGGAACGAGTCGAGCAAGAACGAGTTTCATATCCAAAATATCCACCAAAATTATTCGAACGGGCTCTCGAGAGATGTCGAGAATTGAAAAAGTCTCTCGACCGTCTTAGGCTTGTGTTTTTTGATAAAACTGAATCACTGTAAGCCTTCTCCAACATTCGCAACGATTCCGTCTGCTTACAAATACAACATTTTAGACAGATTCTTTGTTCGGTATTTTTGTCCATTGTAAGTAGCAACGCACTACTGAGGTGTGGCGACTTCAGCAGATGCTATAAACAAATTGGTTGACAGCTCGCGCTCATATTTGACATAGTAATTAAGGACAGTCCTACAAACATAGCAAACAATTTTTTTGAAACATCATTTACCCGGGCAATTTTATTACAATTTTCGGGTGCTTTTTGCTCACAATGTATAATATTGGGCATGTACTATATGTACATATTTACGATTTTAACTTAATTAATTCTTCGAATCGAGGAAAGTTTTGAATTGTTTCTCTTTGTGAGCTAACTGTTGGAAATTCTCCGGAAAGCAATAACTCACACGCAAATATCAGCAATAATCACTTCCCAGAAAATATGTGGTTGAACCTGGGTAAGTGCTAAGCTTAATTTAATGAAATGTATTATTCTAATAAAGTTATTGAACCTTCATCTGGCAGAGATGCTAAACATATTTTATACATTCCAATCTTAGTTCTTTAAAATTTCTTATCAACGAAGCATGTAGAACCAATTTTAACAAGCTCTTCCAAACCTCTGCACCAATCCAGTAAGAAATAAAAGCATTTGGCATTTTCGTGGATTTTTAAATGAAATAAAATAAATGCACACGTTGTGGTAGGAACACAAATTACGTTAATTTCTCAATGTAAACAAGTCAAATGTTTTTTTTTTATAAACATACAAACACGTGTACGTCGGAATTTAGGTACAAACGATTCTTCAGCATGCAACTTGCAAGGGGATTCAAGTGTGGCAAGCAAAAAACTTACATGCAACATATGAGAGGGTGTACCGTGATGTGGCTAACATTAATGCAACATAAAAATGCAATTAACGTGAAGCACCAAAAGCAGCAGCAACAACCACAACAACGCCAACCACTTCAGGCAGCCACAAAGAGAAGATTGATTGTGTTGCCCCACCGCAGTTGAAAGTGGTCCAACTACGTTTGCTACATACGGTAGATATGTGCGTTGCAACCGAAAGTCATATTAACAAAGTGACCGGCATATAATCATACATTTAGAATAGATTGCAACCGACTCGAAATTAAAATTTAAATTTGTTGGCTCATAATATTTGAAATCGTAAAAACTACACCTGGAAGAGCAAACACCAGCAAGCCTTTAAGAAGGCATCCCCATAATACATATTAGATGGGGTAAGGTTTGAGTGCATCCATAGTTCAGAGCTGATGTTAATATTTGGACCATAGACTGTAGATCTGAAATTAGTTTTAGAGTTAAGCTTTTAATACATTTACACTCTTAAACGAGAAACAACATCGAATAAAAGTCAGAATGCATAAGTTGAGTTGTTAATCTAACTTTAAACCAGAAGATCAACATCGTGTTCAGGTATAACTTAGCAGAAACTTCAACAAAAACAAACTGCAAAACGGAGTATGCAAACACATACATAAGCTTAAGCTTTTTCAAATCCATGTATGTACATATATATGTGTGATTAAATGTTATCATCGCAACTAAGTATACTGACAGGGCGTGGTTGAATTTTCAAGGGTTAAATACGGCTTAACTCGATTTCCGGTAAGCCCACTAGTCTTATAAGCAAAATTTATTTGGCAATGTTGTAGGTAATTAAAAAATCAATAACCCTTATCTTATATCATATTCACATAACCTCAAATTTTACGTGAAAATTATAAATTATGAATTATTTGACGATATTTGAAGTTAATTTACCTTCGCACTTACATATTTCCCAAACATTTTGTATTTTCTATTTAAAATATTTCAAATGAAATTTTATTTCAACTTAAAATCGGAAAAAAACTCAATTTTTAATCTCAATTTTTCACGTCAAAATATCAGAAAGCCAATATACTTTATGTTTGTTGAAAAGATGAAAAGGCCCTACTTTAACCAAACACGCTCCTCATCTTCATCTTCCCGATCTCAAATTGTCATAAATCAGTGTTCCTTCAACAAAATTTTCATATTTTATCTTTCGTTTCCAATGGGTTTTATCCTTGTATGATTTTTTTGCTCTCATAAATTATCAACCCCGGTCTAAAATAATATTACAAGCATACCACGCTTAATGTATTTTTACATGTGTTTGCTATTTGCCAAAGATGGGCTCAGTTCGAACTATCATACGTTAGATTGTTGGACACTTTCGACGTTTTATTCATAAACTCACGTGTTGTCACCAGAAGTTATTCGTTGGCCCTGTGCTGCCTTGTCAAACATCTCTTTTCCGCTCTCTAATCGACGTTCTTTTGGCAAAAAGTTCAGATCTTTCGGTTCAAGTCCAGCATTGAGACGTTGACACGCTTCACACCCAAACACACCAAATTGGTTGAGCCCATTCATAAATGACGACAAGGCCCTCTGATATCTCTCTGATGACAACACGGCGATTATCTGGCACTGTTTCGATGATATTGTCATTAACAGAGGTGGACGGATGGATGGATGCATGGTGGATCAAATACTTACGTATTCGTGATAACGTAGACTCTACAAAAACTTCTACATTTTAAACGATTCTATGGCTGTGATTCCATTGAAAAAACAAAATTTCAAGTTGTTAAATTTCTTCCCATGATAAAAACCACAAATAAAATTCCCCACGTTGAAAACAAGCATTACCAAACCCCACCATTTTACATATATTATAGAGACCAAACTTCACCCGTTCACCGTTCATCCATAAAGGTTGTACCAATCTAAAGAAAAAGTTATCAATACGGTTTGTGCGCACAGTATATATAGACCAGTCCGGTTCAATTTTGATCAGATGCATTTTTATTATAAATTCAGTAAAAGATCTATCCAGACTATGTTTATACATATTTATCGTGCTAGTGCCGCCTTGAAGTATCGAACTAGTCACGAAATGTACCAGCTTGTTATAAGAAATGGTTAACTGAGTCCCGCAGTATTGGGCAACTTTATTGGAGCAAGTAGACTAGAACTTTTATATTATTGGACATCTATTGGCACTCGATAGAAGAGACTGTAGGAGCATGATCAGAATACTAACAGGTCACTATCTGGTGGCGACACACGCCTGCACAATGCATTGACAGATCGAGAAGACTGCAAGAGATGTCAGGAGCAAGACAGCAGGGAAACAATGGAGCATCTCTTGTGCACTTGTCCCACATTAGCAAGACTAAGGTGCAAGCATCTGGGGACAGTTTAATACACTGCAAGAGGTATCAATAATGAGGCACAGCATCTAATGAGGCATGGCGCAGGCATCCTAAAAGATGACCACACCTCAGGCACCCTGTAACCGAACTCCAACTGGTATCGCAAAGGACCAAAACTGGTCTATGCGTGGTTTATTGCCCTACCAGCCTAACCTAAGCGATTATTTATGGGACTTTTAATATTTTCTAAGATGTCAACATGTAAAAAGCATCAGTTCATGCCTCTTTAGTCACTAGTCTGGAACTAGTTAACTCGACTACAGGAGAGTTACATTTTTTGGGGACAGTCTCTTTAAAGATTGCGAAGCAGTTATCTTTGTGTATGTTTGTTGTAAGAATGGCCACATGCTTGACTTGCAATTGCTGTTAGCTGTTGTAGTTGTTGTTCGTTGCTGCACACAACTTTTTTGTTGCTTGTCACTTGTCATAATGAGCTTGTTAACACTTTTGTTATATACACGTTCGCACACACACACACACTCACAATGCAGCCGGAAACGTTTATATGATGAGTGTCTATAGGCGAGCAGGTCCTACACACATTCCAGCATTATGTAAGTGGGTTTGTAATTATTTATGTGTGTTCCGGAGCGCACTCGAATGGCAATAGTTGTAAGACAAACTAACAACGTTGCTGCACAAGCGCTGAAACGCACACCACGAGTCTGGAGGCTGGAGGCGCACTCTCCGATTACCATTTCGCTTTGCCCGGTGCACTTGTTTGAGCGCGCAGACAAGCTGCAGTGACACTGTGGCACGAGCCGGCGCGCACATGTGCTGCACGTACTGGAATATGCAACAAACTAGCTTTCGTTCTCCGTTTGGCGGCGAGCGCTGATGCCGGAGTTGCAGGGTTTTATTTCTTGCACTTCTTCTACGGGATGTGGCACTGCCACATTCGGTTGCGACAAGTATTATGCGACACAAACACACACACGCACGCTTGTGGAACACATTTTAACTTTTTTAGCAGGAAAACAGCACAACAAAACAACAGCAGCAACAACAATCAACATTTAAATAAATGCACTTGTGGGGCAACAAACATGCAGACAGGCAAACACACGCCACATCCATCGTCACATATGCACGAAGTCGCACACACTGGGCTCGGTGTCATGTTTGGGCGTAGCTTTGCTCGACAACAACAACAGCTAGCAACAACCACAGCAGTAACCAAATTAAGCGCAACTCAAATTTTCGTAATTTGAAACTATAACAACAACAATCACGCATCGCCACATGCACTGGTGCATGCCGCACGTGGCACATCACTTCTTAGGCCTTATACCATTACATATTATGAGAGAAAGGGTGCTCCGAAAGAGCCGGGTGAATTTTTACACGGTTTTTCACAGTTATGGGAAAGTGTTGCATGAACCCTACAAGAAACTGCTGATGGATTCACCAATAGACTTACCTACATTTTTTGTGTCAGGTGTGACAGGCTGACAAGTAGCTAACCGTCACTGCTTTTGCTAAAAAGAGATATGTACATATGACTCATAATATAATAAAATAGCTGAATTCTTTAGTACTGTCACCTCTGACGGTCAAATGAACCAAATAAGGCATGAGATTGAGCAATATATTGGTTAGTCGAAAAAATCTTTTCGTATTTCTAATCAAACTTCAACTTATTTTTTTTTTGTAATGAACTTTAATGAACCAAATAGTACAATTTTGTTCGACCACTTTTTCTATTTTTTCGCTGGAGACATTATTCCATGCGTGTAAAACTTTTCTGGTTTCTCAGTGAAAAACTGCGACAAATAATTTTCACAGGCTCTCTTGAAGGTACCTTTACTCCCTTAAGGGAGTTCTGCATTGACCGAAACTAATGGTAGACCGATGGTGCAAGGCCAGGGCTATATGGTGGATGCGTTAAAACTTCACAGTCATGCTCTCCCAGTTTTTGCCGAGTCATCAAAGATGTGTATGGTCTAGCGTTGTCCTTATAGAAGACGAGCCCTTTCTGTTGATCAGTTCTGGCCGTTTTAAATCGCAATGGAGCTTGATTCAATTTCATCAGTTGTTAACAATAAAATGTAGAATGAATGGTTCGAGCAGGCTGGAGCAGTTCATAGTGAATGATACCTTTCCAATCCCACCAAACACTCAGCATAACCTTTCCAGTTGTCAATCCTGGCTTTGCGACCATTTGTTGAGTTTCACCGCGCTTGGGCGGAGATCTTTTTCGCACATTATTTGTTCCACTTTTCGTCTCCTGTTACCATTCGCTTCAGAAATGGTTCGATTTCATTTCGTTTCAGCAAAGAGTTGCAGATGTTAATTCCGCTCATTAAATTTTTCACAGACAATTCATGTGGGTATCGAGATTCTTTTTGGTTTTCTGCGCGCTGACAAATTTTTTTCAGCTTTGACTGTCAAATTACCCGTTAGAAGACTGTCACTGTTCTTGCGAGGTAGCAGCCTATTTGACCCCGACTCTATTGGAAACCCCTGTTTGTGCACTTGCACAGGCACCTGCTTTATGCCACCACCACACACACACACACACTAATGCACAAATGTGCCGCAAAATGTGTAACGTGCCACTTATACTTGTTATTATTATTATTTATATTGGCTATTTCTCTGGCAGTGCCTCACATGCTCGCTCTTGTTTACATTGTTGCCGCTGTAGTCGTTGTTGTTGCTGTTGGTTCTGCTTAGATGCTGTTGCAAAGCCACAAATTGACCACAGCGAGTCAAGCGCAGCACCTACCGACAAGACAGCCAACAACGGTTCTGCAACGGTACAGTGACTAGCTCTAAGAAAAACTGATTTACTTTTAAGTTTTTTGTTCGTGGTTAGTTACTGTTGTTTTCGTGCTTGTTGCATGCATCTGCTGCATTAGAGTCAACAACAACCGGCCAGCGCAGACGGGCGTTGGTTGCCATAGTGTGGCATGGCTGTGTGTTAAGTACTCGCTTGCAACACCTCCGGTATCACTTAACTATGTGAGGACGCATGTGTGTAGTTATAGATGGGCTTTGCCTTTTCGTGCTTAGTCTCCCATTTTTGCTTCATTATACTCACTCACTGCTTTCGTCAAGCTGTTAATAGCTCTGGAAATTAGCTATTCTAATGTGCCTGTGTGATATATGCTTGTTTGTATGTATGACTTTAGAAGCATGGAAGCAATTTTCCAGTTTACGGGCTTTAATTATAAGCGTTGTTAGTAATGCATTACAAGGTCAGGTTTTATGCTATTTGTAGAGGAAAGACAGCTTCATAAAATCAATAAAATAGAAATATATGAATGAAATGCAGCTAAAACTAACTGAAACGAATATTGAAATTCTTTGCAAAGAGCGAACGTTAACGTTTCCTTATCCTCATTATTACTTTTCGAAGCATTCCAATTATTATTTCACATTCTTCACATTAAAGAGAATAAAAAAGTTAGCTAAGTCAAGAGCAGAAGTTTTCCCTTTCTAAATGCATTTCGCTTGTATATGTAAAGGCTATACTAACAAAAACGGCGTGATATCATAATGAATTAAGGCACTCCGCATTTGGTCAAAATGGTTCCGTTTGGAGACCAGACCCGTTTTCACCAATTTTCGATGACCTAGTGCAACATTGTGGCTGGAACTTCGGCCACTGGTTGATTGATTTAGCATATATGTACATACATATGTACCCCCAGAGAAAACAATCTAGAGGCGTTAAATCGCATGATCTTGGGAGCCATTTGACTGATCAATTTCTCGAAATTAACGAGTCGTCAAACTTTGCACGCAATGAGTCCATGGTTACGCGTGAAACATAAGGCGGCGCACCGTTTTCTTGGAAAAAGAAGTAGTTCTGCTCGATTTTATCAAATTCTTGGAAAAAGGTCGGTCAAAATCGTGTTATAATGTTCGCTGTTGATATTAACGGTATTTCCTGCCTCATTTAGAAAGAACAACCGCAACAAACGGTAAATTTTTGGGGAAGCAATTTCGTTTTCTGAACCACCCCCACAGCGACCACTTATTTTGTGGACTAAGCCGATAAACCAGAAATGGGCCTCGTCTGAGAAGATGATTTTTTGATGAAAATCGTTTTTGGCTTTCATAATCTCCATCGCCGAATAAGCAACATCACTGCTCTTCAAATGATGTATTGGCTTCGGTTCTAGCGTCAACACAATATTTTATAGATGTACATAGATCCAAATTCAACCACAGAATTCGCCATGATATCATCGCAGAAAGCCCCAACTGTGCAGAACGACTTTTAACCATCTGATTTGGATTGGCCTCAACACTCGCCAGAACATCAGCGATGTTTTCGACTTTAAGGGCTTTTCTTTGATAGGAAGGTGGCACACTATCGTGAAGATTATATAAATTTTCGAATTTTGCAGTTGTACGTTGAATACAGCGCTCAGAAGCAGTTAGTGAGAAGGCGAATCATCCTCTCCACAGAGTTGTGCGCTACGTTTGAGACCCGTCCCGTTAAAAACGCCCCTAATGAAAAGAACACAATTGCATTGGATGAGGGACCCACTTTTGGTGACGACATTAAGAACTACGATCTCACTTAATTGGGAGGGTGCCGCTGCCCAGCTGGTTGATGTCCTCGTAAGAGTAAGGGCTGCAGTGGTCGTATAAAGGAGCCGGAATTCGATATGGGATTCGTGGTGAGAGAGAGACTCCGTCGCCGAGTCCTGACTCTTACCCTGCTATTTTAACGTTTATCCACAGTCCATATCAAAGCGAAGTTCTTCAATATATCTCGGATTTGCTTCCCCGTCCAGATGGGACAGAAGGACGAAGTAAGCAAAGATTTCTTCTCTGTGGGCTTGGAGCGCACCTATCAAACAAGCAGTCGTGGCACTTTCACCTTGACTCCCACGTCACTGTTGACAGTCATAACTTCGAAGTCGTATATAATTGCGTCTATCTTGGAACCAGCATTAACACCAACAACAACGTCAGCCTCGAAATCCAACGCAGAATAACTCTTGCCAACAGGTGCTACTTCGGACTGAGTAGGCAATTGAGGAGTAAAGTCCTCTCTCCACGAACAAAGACCAAATTCTACAAGTCACTCATCATCCTGGACTGTTATATATCGTGCATAATCATGGACGATGACAACATCTGATGTGGCGGCGTTACGAGTTTTCGAGAGAAAGGTTCTGCGGAAGATTTAAGGTCCTTGGCGCATTGGCAACGGCAATTACCGCAGTCAATGGAACGATGAGCTGTATAAGATATACGACACCATTGATATATGTAGTTCAGCGAATTAAGAGACAACGGCTTATCTGGCTAGGTCACCTCATCCGAATTGAATGAAAAGCTTCCAGCTCCGAGAGTATTCGACGCAGTACACGCCGGGGAAGAAGAGGAAGAGGAAGACATCCACTTCTTTGGAGTAGAAGAATAGAATCTCCGATTGGAGCCAAACAGCGAGAAGGAAGAACGATTGGCGCGCTGTTGTTAATTCGGCTATAGCCGCGTGAGCGATGTCTACGCCAATAAAGAAGAAAAAAAAAAGAAAAAGAAAAAGTGTGACAATGCAAATCATTCAACCCTGTCCATACTATACAATAGAGCTATTGTGAGGCAAAAGTTAAGAATTGAAAATGAAACTTCATTCGTTCCTACGAATACATTTCCTTATTTTCGGTGAACTGGTCTGATGACGATAACATTTTGAGTATGATTGTTTTAATATTAAAAAATTACTAAAGGAATATAACTAATGAAAATTTTTTCATAAAAATATGGGTTGGTTAGATGTCTGGTGCGGCGTTGTAACTATTCGTAAATGGTTTACTAAATTCCGTAATCCATTGATGAAGAAATAAATGACTTAAAAGAATGTTCGCCGGAATAAAACCCAGCGACAGTGTGAAAATTCCACATGTAAAATACATACATATATGTATGTATATATGTACATATGTATTCTCGCAGTTCCCAACCAGCCGGTGAATTGGTAACAACATTAACTTAAAGTTAGACACTAGGTTTAGAATTCTATAATTCTAGTTTTAGAGAACCGAAAACTTTTACGACAGATGAAATATGCTTATGCATATAATTTATGTACAGACATATATTGTAAGACTTAAAATTCATTTCTTACTTTTCATTGAGAAAACATATTTTTTTAGGTTAAGGCTTTAATCTCATTTTTCTTACAACTCCATCAAATAGGTATACTTACAACTCTTTCTTATTTTCTATCAACAAATTTTGCTTTTAATAAACTCAACAATAAATATTATGCAAATTACCGATGAAAACGCTTTCAACGAGATTATATTATGAATGCTTATCACAATTCGAAAGAATTTGTAGCCTAAGCCACCAACTTACTTAATTTGGTAATCTAAATCTTCATAAAGAGTACAATTTATTGTTCTTGTCTCACAAAGAAAACGCTACTGAACAGAGCATCGATACTTAAAAGTTACTCTCCGCGTGCAACATAAAACTATTCAAAAGTGAAGCGAAGCATAAATACTTTGTTATAATTTAGTCAACAAGTTCAACTGCCCACTTGCCCCGCTGCAACGACACTCACAAAAAACGCATACACACGAACGGTTGAATTGTTGTGCGCTTGTTTGTTGTTTGTTTCGTTGCTTAGCATAATCCGAAAATTATCACAATTTCAAGTGGCTGCAACACGCTAAGCCGCTGAATTGTAACACCAAACTTTTCACTTCATTTGCGCCACAATGGAGCCGACAATGCGTCGATGTGAGCCGACTTACCAACACGCCGGACAATGGCAAATCCGCTTACACCAACAACGGCGCGTGAAAAAATGCCCGAAATGAAGATGAATCCAGTTGGCATTTTCACTTTTTACTCCAGCTGATGTGGTTTTGTACCACCTTTACATGTGTTCGGGATAGTTATGCTAATTGCCCGAACAAAATATGATAAATACGAGCGCTTAAGCTGCTAACATTTTAATGACTCCGCTTTGTATGTAGTTGTGAGTGTCGGCAATATAAATTTCTAATGAATGAAATTTCGTGGGATTTATTAGCATTTACGCAACCAATCACACAGACACACACACACACGCACACATAACACTTGTTGAAGCTAACAAAAACTGCCGTTTTGGCAAAGCTTTTGAAGTGGCGACGCATATTTTCGGCTTTTTATGCGCTAATTGAATAATTTGTAAAACAAAACGATTTATTGCAGTGATTATGAGCCATATTTTAGGCTCTTCAAAAAATATTGGGAAAAACGAGTTAACGGTTTGGTTTTTTCAAACAGATGGGTGGGAACGAGTGTGAAAGTATGCAAATGTGCGTTAAATTTTAATTCGTGCGCATTATCAGAGCAATAACACAATTAATTTGACAGATACATAAATAATATAAATATTTTTAATTTTTGTTTTTCTTGTAAAAATTAAAACATTCAATTCAAACTATTTTATTATTGTAACGATACATATGTATTTAACAAAGATTTTGTGAATTTTTCAAACAGAAATATTCGAAATTCAGCTTTTACGACGTCATTTCCGATAGTCCCGCGGAAAAGAAGCCTCTGCGTGGCCTGCAGAACTTTTGACAGGATCATCTGAAGTAAAAAAGAAATACGTTAATTCAAACCATAAACTGGGTATGGGACGAAAGAAAACAGGTCGAAATTGTAGTTTTGGCAAAGGTTTTCACAAAAAATGCTAATTTTTGTAAAAAATTTCGACATTTTGTTTAAACAGTGAGTGAACTTCTTCACCCAAATTTCATTAAGATCGGTTGATATGTACGGAGTAAATCTTGATGCTCGACTATAAAAGCACAGTTTCGACCAAAACGAATTTAAAAAGTGACCATATAATTGACCTCAATCGCGCACGTTTTAAAGGCTTTATCTCCAAAACTACTCGAATCTACTTGGGTATTTAAGACAATATTCTAGAGATGTTGTTAAATTAAATAAGACAACAAAACAGTGATTTTTTGAAGCCGCAAAATCCTTTTAACCATTAAATAGAGAGCAATGGCAGAAATATGTAAAAGAAAAGCTTCAATTCTAAAACCATTGCTAAAAATAAAAATAAAAATATTGTATTCTGACTAGTAATCCAAGTAGAGGTACATTTTTAATAGCCTTTCTTTGACAGGTCACGAGTGAGCCGTCTCAAGCCGCCATCTTATTTTTGTTCAGTATTGTTTGAGATTACATCATGGAAAGACTTGGCCTCAACAACGTTTATAAACCGTTCAACTTTATTACGAAGATTCACGTTCGCGCGCTTCGAGCTTACTATTCACAACAACATCACCCATCTTGAGACTCTGCATTCATTATTGGATAAAACCAGTTTGTGAAATAATAGAAGTCGCTTAACCTTCCCAAGCGACATCGCTTTGCTGTATGGGTTTCTGAAAAATTCCAAGAAGATCCGACGTTTTCGAGCCAAATTTAGTTCAGCGATGGGTGCGTTTTCTAGCTTAAGGGTCGTGATCTCGGCGACATAATGAACACATTGGTGAGCAGATGATATCAGGTTTTAGGCCGGTCGCTTGGCCACCAACATCGTGTGATATCACACCGTTAGACTTCTTCCTGTGGGAATATGTAAAATCTTAAGTCTATGCGGACAATACCGCTTCGATTCAGGCCTTGAAACAAACTATCACGAATCTGCCTCTACATACGAGAGTTGTCTGTTATTTTTCCAGATTAGCGACCAAAAACAAATATTAATCATCGAAAATCTCTTTATTCTTCAATAAATTCTCTATTTAAAATCTATAGCATAAATAATTTCCCGAACAGCAATTAATTTTGGACGACCTTTACGAATTTCGACTTACAAAAATCTACAACCTCAATTGAAATCATCTTACCATCTATAAACAAAATCGAAAGTGGCAAAAAATAATTTTAAGAAAATATTCACGATTTAATTCCATTTTTTGGTCGAGATGAATATTTTTAGTTACTGTAAACGAAACTTTACGATAAAGGTGTGAGTGTCAGATTGCCAGCCTAGGGTTCCCAAGTTCCGAAATATAAGGAGCAACCTACGTACATTAACTAACCAAACCCAATTTGGTCACTTATTATAAACGAAGTCACCTTACATTTCTTAATTCAAAATTGAAGGCAAGAACACCTATTACGCACTGTTCAATTTTAATTACTTCTCCTGGAAGACCTGATTATTTTACTGTATAAATTATACATTTTTGTATATACATAAATAAACCTGGTGAGGTTGTGAAGGTTGTGAAAATCTTTTAAATTATATATATTTGAATCAAACTCTGTAACTTTGTAAGTATGTAGGTTAATGTTTTAAGTATTAATCGCACTTCCTCTAATTTCGAAACATGACTTGTGTAGGAGGACGTCTTTAATGACAAATTCAAACAAAGAATTTTCTTCTTTGACCTATATTCGTAATTCACCTGAACTCCTTTTAGACGCCTACAAACAACTGCTAATAAAACTGTTAAACTTTAAACTCTGTGCATCAATTTGAGTGTCCAAAAACATATATTCACCAAATATAATAATAACATGGCAAACATGACGAACACTTCAAAATTTCAATCCAAAATATTGCTTTTATTGCGCTTTTAAAACAACAACTTTACTCGCCACAACTGCAAATTTGCATCACAAACAAGCAATAGAAAAATAATCTCACACAAAATATTTCAAAACTAGCACCACACTAAAATTCGATTAGAAACACTCTGCTTTTCTCATGCGAAAACACTTAAAAGCCTCCTCGAAAAACTTGACAGCAATTACAAAAGAAACTCACACAAGCAATGACAACAGCAATAATTAAATATTTGATTTGTCTGACAAGTCTTTACAAGTTCTTTACTTTCTTAATAACAGTAATTTTCATTGAGTACCGCACACATTTTTTCACAACTCTCTCTCTCTCTTGTTTAATAGTTTTATAAACTCTGCAGACTGTAGAGAATTTTCTAAAACTACAGCTGGGAAAAACAAATATTAAATTACCAAAATAGTAATTAAATAAACCAATCAAAGCAATTAAGTCGACTACTTACCTGCCGAAGTGCATTGTTCGGTAATTTCACTTATTTTCATATGCACAATAATTCTCCCAAATTTGTATTGATACTCACTCGTATTTGGCATGTCGATGGCACGACCCCTGTAGGAATAATTAGGTTTTGGCATTTCCTTAGAACATATTTGACTAGAGCTTAAACGTTCTAGTCCACATTGGTTTCTCAAGCGCATATAATCATATTATAAGTGTGTACTTAATTTGGTCTGCTTTATTGCTTCGTGTCAATGAAAAAGTGACAGTTGGGAATGACAGTTCTTAAGCATGGATTCGTAAGCTTATTCAATACGCTTTGTTTCCCGTCAAAGAGCTCAAATTTTGCCTCCTGGATTTTACTGCATGGTTAGCTTCTCTTTTTCACAATGACTGTGTATTTGCATATGGTCCATAAGACCATTATTTGCGTAGCTGTTTACCTACCGATGTATAGACAACTGGCCTATAGATATGCATATATGTATATGTTGTGAGACCTAACGAAAGCCTCGGCCTTTCGTAGGCATAACAGTGAGAGCAGTACAAGTATTTAGCAATGTAGCCGGCCCAAAAATAACTTTATTTGTACATTCTGATATTTATAAATATTGCAAATTACAATACAATTAGAAAGCATATACTAAGGAAGGTATTCAGCTTACTGTCGCACCCTTTAAGTCTCATACTGTTAGGGCAGTGGCATTGGGTTCCACTGCTCGTATGCAAAACTCCTGCGGTGTTTATTTAAAATTCAGAATATCTGAATCCCTATTACATATGTATATGCGAAAATGCACCATTTATTGATATGCTTACGTGTGGCAAACAACTACAACTACAATACCTGTATGTGCGTATGTACATGTATTTGAAACCGGGTCTAAACTATTTGAATGCCTTTTCGGCTCAGTATTTGCCGGTAATGCTAGTACTCGTATGTATACAAACATTTCGATATTTGTTATGTGCTTATGTGTGCTTTTGCACTCAGGCAATGATTTGCGAATAAACAATAACGGTAAACAACGAACATTATGACAAGGGCTACAAAAGCAGGTAGGCCCGTTATTAAATATATTGATGATGTTGAAGAATGCCTGCAAACATTTCTTTGCCAATAAGCTTTGCAGCTTATATGAGCTTTATATAACTAGTGTTACATTTTCCCAAACATATTTAAGCTCATTTGCATTTGGTCTCAATCAAAACTACTCAGGCCATGTGGCACCTGTTTGCCTCACATTTAGCGCTTTACACACTCAAATTACTAAATAATTACGCTCATCTAATTCGCTCTCACATTGTCATTAATTACTCGGGTCTCTGAATATGTGGATTGGTTTTAATTTTTACACTAATTCGGCATTTTTATGCAAATTAATTTGTTTCGCTCGTGTTTTACTAAAGTCGCGGCTAGTTGCCCTGAAGTTTTGGTTTGACGAGCTCTTTTGTTGCCGCTCTTTCTGGTTTTTAATTGTTTTAAAATATTCGTTTTTCTCGTGTCGTGTTTTCTTTTGCTCGTTTTGTCATGTAATTTAATTTAAATTTGTATGCTCGCATTTTAATGTGCATTTTGTTGGATGAATTTTATTGATTAACGCATCACCGACGCTGTTGTTGCTTAACGTTGTTTCTTTCAGATCTTCTTTTTCTTGATGATCTTGATGATGATAATGTAGTGTTGGACGCTTGTTATAATTTTTCAGATACATTTTACCCATATACTATATATATAAAAAAAAACAATTTTTTCTACTTATAAAGTCGAGTATTTTTTAGTTCCATAATATTATGTTTTGAACATATTTACTAACATTCAGCTTGTTGGAAGTCTCTAACCTCGAATGTCTATTTCGACCAAATAATAAAACATTATTGTGGTTTCTTAAATTCAACCAAAAAATATTGTAGAACAAAATATTTCATATGAGAGTTTCAAAAATTGGAAAAATTTTATTTTTTAAGAAAATGATAATATTTCTTTGATATTATTATGGTTATGAAAAAATTCCTTGATTTTATATAAATCATTTACTTCCTATTCCACTAACTTGGTTTCTTGCATAGTATGTATATTTATGCTTTATTTTCAAAGTATAATACCCGCAGATGGATAAACGATAATCTGAGAACTCTTTGAAAGCCAAACCAGTCATAACGGGTTTTTCAATAAGAGCGCTTTTTATATAAAACAAAACTGGTTTGGGATGTCAATGAAATTCTTTATTCCTGTGAAAATGCATTCCATGCCATTATGTATGGGACTCATTTCTTTTGCTTGTCCACCACGGACACCCTTGTAGACGCTGAACACAATTTTCAACGGTTTTCAAGCATAAATCGGCCGATACTGCTGCAATTTCACGTTCGATATTCGTACGAAGTTCATCAATCGTCGCTGGCTTGTTGGCATAGACCATAGACTTGACATAACCTCACAGGAAATAGTCTAATACCATGTTCAGACCGAAAATTTAAAAGATTAGATTACATTTAAGCATTTCATAACCCAACAGTGTTCTTACTGCCGTTGAAAAGATTAAAAACAGCTGTTTTTGCCATTCAAGAATTTACATCGCTCAATATTTATCAAAAGAAAACATTGTCAAATAGTATTTTGTAATAAAAGCCGTATTCTTTTAAATATTTTCCATATAATGGAAATAATGGACGCATTTTTTCATTTGGGAAAAAGCTCTAATAAAAATGTGTTTGTTTACATTTTTTCCTTTTTGTAGTGTCTAAATCAGCTGTGATAATGTAATAGATTTCCAATGCTGCCTAGTAGATGACGCAAAATCAGAGTCGCACAGAGAGATTTAGCGTGGATCAGTTTCAAATCACTCCGATGAAGTGATTTTGAACTGTCATTTCTGTATGGCGAAATCTTGATAAATTTATAAGATTAGTGGGATAAACCACTCAACAGCCGAAATCGTGTGATTAAGTGTCGATCTGAACATGGTATTACGGCGTCAAATCGCAAACCGAGATAACACGTTCACCAAACTTCGTTTTCATTCTTCGTTTCGTGTTGGAACCACACATTGTCCAAGTCCATATCATCTAATCGGGCCAAAAATATTCGGTTATCATTGACCGGTATCGATTCTCATGCACAGTAACAAGCCGGTCTTGATCAGCAAGGAAGACGTCACCGGCCCATAAATCGCACCAAACCGTAATATTTTTGGGATGCAATAATGACTCAGGAAGTACGCGTGGTTTGCTGCCTGATCAATAACGCATATTTTGCTTATTGACGAAGCCATTCAGCTAGAAAGGAGCCTCATCACTAAAGATGATTCTTCGATGAAAATCCGGCATATTTTCAAGTTATTGCTGAGCCCAATTCACAAACATACGATGATTCTGGTGGTCAACCGGCTTCAGTTCTTGCGTCAATTTGATCTTGTAAGGTTGTAGGCAAAGATCTTTTCGCAAAATTCGCCAAAACGACGTAACAGAGATGCCCAATACTTGAGAACCACATGTGAGAGACTGAATAGGGTCTTCCTCAATTGATGCGCTAGCGGCAGCAGTATTCTCGACACAATGGGCACTTCTTTGTCTCACTGACACGGGAACATTTTGTACTGTGCCTGTGGATTCAAAATTTTCCACTAGACGCTCTAGTGTTGATCTAATAAGACGATTATGACGACCATAAATTGGATGTAGCGCTCTTAAACTGCAATGGCAAACCTTACTGAAGAGAAATGTCAAAAGATTGGGAAAAATATGGCGTCGTTTGCGGTCCCTATTGGTCTACTTTATGTAACAGCTCCCGCTGTTTGTCAATAGTGTTCTAGCCATTAGTGTCGATTTTGATATACCCAAAATCACTGAACAAAATTTGGCTTGAAAACGTCCGATCTTATTGGAACTTTTCAGGAGCCCATAGCGATGACACTTGGAAAGGCTTCCGTTCTTGCACAAGCTGTATTGTGTACGCTTTCAATTTAAGATTTCGACGTAAAATGCACCAAGCCGTTCCATATGTCAGTCCAAGTTGCTGAAAACGGCGCCGAATCGACTCTCCACTGTCTTCGTGTACATTTTCAGCAACGACTGCTATATTTTCCTCACTGGAGGCTGGGCGTGGTCTATTCGGTCGAATATTTAGACATTAATTTTCAAAAACTTCTGTACTAACCTAACAGAACACACTATTCTATTCATCCAGTCGGCAGCTGACAAAATAATAATTACTTAACGAAAGATCAAGCCGCAACACACAACTGCACGCGGAGGCAGAATTATTAAAACGCTTACCGTTCACCAATTTAAGTGCTTTACGCCATCTAAATGAGCGCCATGCAAATAAAATTCGCAACTTACGAATGCAACGTGCTGCATGCGCCACAAAAAACGAGCTGCACAGAGTGCCACGGTCAACGGAGACCGCTTAACCGTCCAATCGCTACAATTTGTGCGCAAATAACAATTGACCAAAGCAGCTTTGCACAGTCGAGTCGATCGGTCGGCTTTGCGCTTGTTTGTGGCTGCCATTTTATAAGCAGCTTTTACACGCCGAAAGCGCCGTGTGTAATCCCGAAAACGCGCTGCCACATTGCGCGCCTGAATTGCGGCGTTCGACTGAAATGTAATTGAAAAGGCGCTGTACAGTGCCTTCTAACGGCAATGCAAAATTATCAGCTGCTCGCGCATGTAAGCATACATTTAGGCCTGTGTAAGTATGTGCCGCAAAAAATCTAATTCCATATCCTCCTGTGTGCAAAGTTGCAAAGTCACCGGGTCCAGCATAAATTCACGTCTAAGCGTTGATCACGGTTGCGCGTCCGCTCCATCCCCGGATAAAAGTCGCCAACAGCGGAAATAATTTAAAGAGGCGGCCGCAATAACAATTGTCAAAACATCGACTGCCACCAACAGCAACAACACAACTGAATTGCCGCGAATATGCGCAAATCCCCTTTAAAATGCGAATTACGAACGGCGAGCGCCGCAGCTTTGTGCAATAAAATATTTACGCAAATATCGTGAAATTGCTCGGACTCCCCATCGGAATCGGAGGCACCACAATAATAACCTCGCAGCCACGCAATAAGCTTCGCGTCCACACTAACACCCACCCGGGCAGGCTTACAAAGAACCCTCGACCCAATAGTGTAGTTCACATGATTGTTCATTCGCACACACAACAACACTCCTGCGGGCGCTATATGTGTATGTCTGATAGCCTTAATAGTGCGTGACTGCTAGGCCGCACAAAGCTTCTGTTCCTATGCTGAATGCCCCCGCACCCAAAGTCAGCGGCGTCGTTGCATGCACTCTCAGCCGAGGGTAGGCTTTGCTGCCGCATCCGCTTGTTGCATATTTCGCGATGCGCTCATCCACGAACAATGCGAAATGCAAAATTTGCAACCTATTGCAACGCCGGGTCAGAGGTGAAAAAATTCGCTATACAAATTTTCAAATGCACAGTGGGTGCGTATGGAATAACAACGTATGCAATCGGAATTAAGAATTAGTTAAGAAACCACAAAAAATCGTGAAAATCTAAATAAGTGATTGACACCTTTTATTTGATATTACGAAATTTTGTAATAAAAATGACTCGACTAGGGACTATAAGTCCCTAACTATACCCACTATTGACTACTGACCTTCCGGAAGCCACCCCAGCGGGCAGGGAGCAGAAATTGCTCGCGTTAAGGTATGCCTGTCGTAAGAGCGACTAAATGCAAATGAACTATGTCTGTTATTTGGCTTACCTTGAAATATAAGCATAGTCTTGTCAGAAATAGTGCTGTAATATTCAATTGGAACTGATATCAAAGACTTTCAATGAGATTCCTTCTAACGAAAAGACATTTGAAGTTCAAGCGACACCAGTCATCGAGTTCGATGGGCGTTCAACTTCAAGTTCTGACCGGAGACTTAAATCTGCTAACCCTTGGAATTCGCTCCAATCTACTCATTGGGTTTGGTCCATTGGGGAGATTCGTGGCGCATATGGTTTAAGCCTAGAGCCAGGTAGAATTTAGAATTCAGTGTGGACTCGTACTGCGGCCGGGTGTCAGACCCACAGCACGGTAAAGGTTTAAGTCGGGCTCGAACCCGAGCAAGGTGGAAATGGTAAGACCTAGAAAGAAATAAATAATCAGCATGACGAGCTGAGTCGATAGTCCGTATCACCGTCTGTCTATATGGACGCTAAGTATCTTATCCGCCGATATCGGACAAGAATTAACGTGCAACTGTCATTCAAACTGAACAATCGGAATCAAGTGCTAGTATAGAACACTTTTTTATTTGGCGAGGTATCTTCAAGAAATTTTGTATGGATTATTATCTAAGGCAATGGTGCAATTTGCGAAGAAATTATTCAGATCGGATCACTATAACATATAACTGCCATGCAAACTGACAAACCAAAGTCAAGTTATTCTAAGAAATCTTTTAGATTTGTGAAGGTTATTATTGCTTCGATGCAACCGAAGTTAACGCTTTTTCTTGTTTTTAATTGACAAGAGGCTTATTTGTCTGTAACGCATTGTTCAAATACATGCTCGTATGAGCTTTGTAGTCATGTATTTGCTTTGTAGTTGTTGTTGTTAATTGCGAACAGCACCACACACTGCTTTATCCCAGCGCTTTTTGTCACTGCTCGCGTATCGCTGCTGTCATCCTTGTAATTGCAGGTTTGTGAGGAACGTCGCACTCGCACAAACGATCGGCTTATAACGAAAGCAATGAACTCGTGGACGCTTCATAAGAGTCGCACACGCTCAAAGGACTCTTTGGTGTCGTTAAAAGGCAATTGAATGACGATTGCATGTACACATGTTGCAGGAAGTCTCTTGGGCGTTACATTGAGGTGGCATTCGATTTTACGTTAATAGCGACAAAGTTGTCCACTGTGCACTTAGTGTGGGTTCACACCTATTTCTCATTAGCCATAAGCTTCGTGCTGGATTTGTGTTCAGAAGAGAACATGGAGAATAAAGCTTTTTCAAAAAAAAATCATTTTTTTCGGATATGTTGATGCCTAAAGTGGACTCAGGAATCATGAACCTAATCAAATAAAATTACATTTCTGTTCCTTTTACACCAAATATGAATTATCAAACCATACACGTATACTAACGACTGCAGCATCAGGTCGATCTCGGAAAGCTTAAGATTAAATATTACAGGGATATTTCATTAAGGTAATACAACCGCTATCTTCAATGCTACCAAGTTATGTTGTACGCATCTTAGATTAGTCTTACTATTATAAATGGCTCAAAGGTAAAATTGCTGCCAAAAATTAAATATGGATTTTATATATTACAATTCTTTACGGAAACCAAGAGGTTATTAAATCATTTTTGACATCTGGTGTAATTTGTTCCATTCGCTGCGCTCCAACGCTTGACAAATTGAAAACAGCCGTTTTATAATTAATACAATATCATCACTAACTACAAGAGTTTATGGCTCAAGTAAATCGATGTTATTTACAGTAACTGTCTATGTAAACTGCAGCTATTCTCAAAGCAACGCTGTTAAAGTTTAAACCGGCGTTTCTAATAATGCGCCTAAAAGTATGCTACAAAAATATGCAATGTCATAGCAATTCCTTACGACTTTGACAGCCAAGTGATGCTTTGAAATGATGCCTGAAATTGAAGCTTGTGATCTCATCGATTTCAACAAGAAGGCGCCACTTCCCACACATCGCATCTATCAATTTATTGAGAGAACAATTCGTTGAACACATTATTTCACGTTTTGGGCTGGTCAATTGGCCACCAAGATCGTGTGATAACACACCGTTATACTTTTTCCTGTGGGAATATGTAAAGTCTAGAATCTATGCGGACAATCCCGCTTCGATTCAGACCTTAGAGCAAAACATCACGCGATACCAGTCTTATGCTCGAACGAGTCATCAAAAATTGGACTCAACACATGGACCATCTGGCACGTAGCCTCCACATTTGAAAGAGATAGTCTTCAAAAAATAAATGAAAGATCTTTCAAATAATAATAACCATTCTCCACCAAATTTGAACCTTCTGCGTTTTTTCTTGAAAAAATTAGGGAACATCGAAATGGATCACCCTTTCTTATGTAATTTTATTTGCATAGGAATGTAGAAGAGTCTTGAACACCTCGGTTTTCGATGTTTCCTCCTACTACCCATAAAAATAAGGAATATACATATACATACTACAATATATAGCCATTAGTATTTGGTATATGTTTATACAATGTTTTAAATTGAATTTAGAAATCTTGTCTTATCTCAGCATTAACTTTACCACAGTCAATAAATACTATTAAATTCTTTCTTGTCTGATTAACGGCTCCTTATCAAAATGACTTAATTGCCTTCAATAGTTTGAGAATTTGCATTGATTGCTAGGGAGCACTTGAGTTGATCGTTTAATTGTTCTCAATGCTGGGCTATCAGTATCTGTTTAATCTTAAGTAAAAGAACTCTTGATAGAATTAATGAAATATATGGTATCAGTTATCTTAATTTTGTTTTTTTACAATTACACTCTTAGTTAAAAGCAAAATTTGTTAAGCTAGTATTTAATGTTCACACAATCATAAGCTGAGTAGTTGATCTCAAAACGAAATATTAGCGATTTGTCAAATAAGCGTTATGTTCCCACCCATTTCTTATCATTCCAAGCATTTTTCTCAAACTCTGCGCATTGTTCCACAATTCACATTCTTCAAGGCGACAATTCTATGTTTCTAAAAAGGCCAATAGAAAATTATTGCGCTTTAACTCTCGACAGCTGAGCGAGATAGCGAGAGAAAAGAAAAAAGGCGCAATGCAAAAACTTTGGCAATTTTTTTAAACGCAAAGTCGTTAGCAATGTGAAAAGTATTCCAAAAATGAAACGATAAAAGAAATACCAGAATTCGGGAACGACACAACAATGTAAGCGCTCGTGAAATATTGCTATTCGCAAAAGTTTAGTATGATAAAACAGGCATACTTGCATGCTGGGCGCATTTTGTTTTAGCTTAGAATTTCATAGAAAAAATAGAATTTTAGTTTTCAGACGGTTTCTGTTTGTAACACATTTTGTTAAATTAATTAATTATATCTCTATTCATACATTATTCATTTTCTTCCTGTTAAGCCCACTGAAACCAACGTTTTTTGGTTTAGTTGTTGTTGCTTTGAATTTACTTTATTTTAATTACACCAAATTATAGTCAACAGAATAGAAATTATTTTTGGAAGCAATTTATGCAAATGCCATATGCTGCAGATCCTTTCTTTTCAGAAATACAAATTTTCAAACATTAACAAATATCAAGTGATTAATATTCCTTTGGAAGCGGAATAAAAGTATGCAATATTTCGTCACCTAGTATGCACAATAGTAACATCACTTTTTATAAGTTTACAGGCGAAGGAAAAACGTTATAAATACACTCTTGTTGAAACAAAATTTGGCTTTGGGTTATAAAATGGTTATATATTGGTTATATATCGGTTATTATAAAGTACAGCGATTGGTGATTTTTTGTTAAAATAAAAAACACTCATATTGAAACAAAATTTGGGCTTGGGTTATAAAATGGTTACATATTGGTTATATATCGGTTATTATATCTGACAGCGATTTTCAATTTTTTTTTGTTGATGATACGTTATTTTACATTTAAGGTGACGATTTGTAATATTTTCAGCATTGCTGCCTCCAAGCATATGCGGTTCAATATAACTGTGCTTATCACGTCATACAATCTTAAATAGCACAGCTCATCCGAAGCGCGACGGGCCAACGTAAAATGTCTAGAAAATATTTGAATATTCCTTCGCAAGCAACTCAAAATACCGAACATATTTGTACATACACACACACCTCCATACAAACATTTGTATGTTGCAGGTTCAGCTATGTGTCGCTTCAGCAAATGTGTGTATTTAACGGTGAATTCGTGTGTGTGTGCAATGTGAAAAATCAAAAAGCCATGAAATAAACCAATTTAGAAAGTTCAAAAACTAATTTTTCGCTTAGTTTGTCAAGTTGTGTGTGCGCACATACCAACTCACTCACCGTAAATTGTTCACTCGCATTCGCACTCGTACAAACAACCTTCTACATTTGCAACTTAGCTGCACACTACACACATCGGCACACACGGGTTCTTGGCACATACATACCAGTTAGCGTAACCCGCTTCTGGAAAAAAACGAAACTACACAGACGCTTTTCTTTGTACATACATATGTGATCCGTGTTGCAACATTAGGTATGCGACCCAGCAGGGCATTAAAAGCAACAATAACACGCTCTTATCACTATTTGATGTGGCTGGTGCAAAGGGAGAAAGGTGTAAGTGCAGCACTTGTTTTCTATTATATAATTAGACCTTGTTTTCTATTATACAATTAGACTTGTTTTCTCTTATATAATTAGACCATGATATATGGCTGACCTTCAAATATCACCCGATAAGTGATTGCTGACCAAAACTGCATTTACTTACTTGAGTAAAGTAAGAATCTGTATCTGAGGTACCATTGACCTGAGATATTACCTGACGGCGCATTTTAATATTATTTATTCAATCAAAATCAAATTATTCATAATAAATCCGTTCACCAAAATTATTTCACCATATAGCCTTCCGGTTTCAACCAGTACCAAATTATCAAAATCCAAACCCACTATTTACTCCAACGTGCTCATTGCATAAGCACCCACATATATGGCTTGTGCGTGTGTCGACCGTAGTTGTAAGATGATTTTTCCGCATTTCTCACATGCACTCGCATAAAAGTTAAATGCTACTTTTACTTCACGTGGCCTGTTTCTTTCTGTTTTTCACCGTTTACCATAGGCGCCACAAATTTTCATACCCGAGTGCAAATCTAGCGCACACAACAAAATAACAGTTTTATTAAATTTACTTCGGAACGTTAATTTCAGCTAAGTCAATATTTACATATATCATGAAGTCGGGTCTAGAAATAAAGGCTTATTCTAACCCTTCTTTTTTTAACAGACATCAGACTTATCGTATTTCCTAATTCCGAGACAGTAAAACTTTTTTATCTCCGGAACTAGAAATTCAGACACACTGTTTTGCCGAATTCCAGAAAAATGTCTTATCAAATAAAACACTGTTCCACAAAAAAACTGCACTTTGATCGGTCAATTTATATGGCAGCTATATGGTGTAGGAATCTGATAGCAGCGGCTCCGACAAATGAACAGCTTCGTAAGGAGAAAACAGGTGTTCACAACTTCAGATCTATATTTTAAGAACTGAGGGTTTGGTTTTCAAATATACAAACAGTCTGACGAAGAAACATAATGACATAGCCGAATCAGCTCGTCTCGCTGAGAATTTACACATACACTTTATCGGGTCTCCGACGTTTTCTACTGGATTTTAAAAGTGGTGAGCTTGATATACCCTATTCAGGAAATTACACTATTACCATACACACTATAGACCTACGGGTCATAGTAATGCCAGATGAAGATTAAGTTTACTTTGAGGTGAAATAATCGTCAACGCGTTTTGCCACTTTAAAAGCGATTTGATATCTACGTTTGATACTTCGTCTAGTTCCTTGAACTACAAAGCTCCTAGATACTTAAAACGAGTTCTAGATAGTGCTGTTCGTAGTCTTAGTAGATATTCCAGCATCTTTCTCATGTCAACTTCTCTGCACCTTCTGCATGTATCGTCAAAAATTAAACCCATCCGGTTTGCATGTAATGCCAGCAGGAGGCCAACAGCCGTTCGGCAGTCCTTCCGAGACCATATGTCGAGCAAACGAGTTTTTCTAAGGGGCTATTGCACATAATCTTAGCGATCCTGCTTGTACTTAAGGCATTCCATCTCGCTCTCATCAGCCTGTCAGCACTTTTGGAAACTTCGTTGTATATGGTACTTAGGGACTCTCGTATTTCCTGTACTTGTTTGGTAGCCAGATGGATGTTACTTTTGGCAATCTCATCAGTAGTTTAATTTCCTGGGGCTCCCTTGTCACCTGGAACCCAATATATGCAGCCATTTTTCGGCAGCCGTTACATATGTATACAGCTTGCATGCTTTTAAGATCATTCTCTGACGTAATGCGAGATGAGATTATTGGCTTAATTGCTGCTTGGCTGTTGACGTCCTTTTTATGTTGTTTCCTGCATTGTTGGCTATCTCGGCCGCTCTCCCACCTGCAAAGGCTTTCGCTTGAAAGTTATTGCAGTATTCCGGAAACTTGAAAGGTCGCCTAAAGTCCGGTTCCGAGCAGTAGTATTTTGGTTCCATCTGTATAGATGTTGTAAGTTCCGCTGGTGTGTCACAGGCTTCTGCGCCATTCACCCTCCTTTGGTGTGACTTGGAAACTTTTCTCCCAAATAAAGCTTGTGGGTATGTGGTCTAGTTTATTCATCATCACCTACTTATTAAGCAGTATCGAAGTTCCTTGTAGAGAATTCACCTAATGCCACCAATTTTGCAGCTGATTTTGCCGGAGAGCTTCCCACTGCAATGTCGATTGGTGGCGGGTTGAGTAACCTTGCTAGTATTGCCATTGGAGTGGCTCTTAGCGCTCCTGTTATGCAGAGAATAGCGTGTCGCTGCACTTGTGTTTCAATGGTTACCTGTATGATATTTTATTCATAGTGGTCCACCGCACCAAAACACCATGAAATAAGATTGGCTTGACTAGCGCTGTGTAACACCAATGCATGAGGCCAGGTGATAGGCTCCAAGTTGACCTTAGCATTTTCTCAATGAAATGACATGGCCACTTGTTCAGCGTATTGAAACCAAAGAAAAAGTATGTCAAGAAACTTAACCGGGAAACCAAAACATTTTCTTGTAAATTCCTATACATACAGTCAAGATTAATCTACTCAAATATTTTCTAATGGAAAAGAACCCCTTACGAAAAACACAAATAGGAATAAATTACTGATTTTGTGTAAAAAAGATTTTCAGAAACCAAAAACAATGTCACGCTTTATTTTAAGATAATCAACAGAAGACTGCGACGCCCTTACTTATTTACGTTCCACAACAAATGCACACACCTTCGGAAGTGTTAAAAGTAAAACTTTTCCACGTTCGTGTGCATGTGCTTGTGTGTGTGCGTACGTGTTCCCTTTTTAGGGTGAGCGCATGCTTTACTCTTGTTCTGTCTTTTGTTTTCCATGACTTCAGCAACTTGAAAACTTTGTCAATTTAAATGTTGGTTATGTCGACATTTTTGCCAACTTTGTATTCTCGCCTAATTCATATTAGCATTTATAACCAAATAAATCTCGAAACTTCCCTTAAGTGTAGCAAGCAACTTTTTAAAATATATACGCTCATAAATAAAAACACAATTTTTAATGGATTAAAAGGCTTTGGCGGCAATTTCGAACACAAGAGGGCATAAAGGCGTAATGAATATTGAAGCGCCTTGTTTGACAAAGTGAAACTGATTTTACTGAATTTGGTTAGAAAAACCTAAAAATAGAAAGATTTTTATATACATATGTCGTTATATAATACACTTGTAACTGTTTAATTTTAGCTACATACATACAAAAACTAAGAAAGAGAAGTAAAACTCGATCACGGCTGAGAATTAGATACTCTCGCATAGATAGGAATTGAAGGCTTATGGAATGTTTTGAGATATCAGCGAAATTTATAAGCCCAGGATTGCTTTGTCCAATTATTAACTGAACATATGTATTATAGCCGGGTAGTTTTCGATTAGTCTCAGGTTAAGTGAAAAAAACGGGGTTTTGTGCGACATGGTGGAAGAATATAAAAATAATATATATTATAAATATTATAATTTATATAAATGTATTATTAAATTTTTGCATTATTTATTTTGTTTTTTTTTTTTAGAAAGCCTAAGGTGGCTTAAATACACTTTACAAAATTCAATCGACAAATAAGCGAGGCGGCCAAAGGGCTAAGTCTAAAGAAATTATCTGATGCCACGGTTACCTAACAAGGTAATATATTTAGGCTGATATACATTAATGTACTTGCCTATGCGCTGAGCTTTATTCCCATGAACTAGTCTGAAAATTAAAATGCCAGCCATAAAAGCGCCGTATATACATATGTATGTATAGGTATTGAATATCAAAATCAAAAATCGCGTTATTTGGTATGCCGCTGCGAAATTGCGCACCAACACAGGCATGATCACACACATACGCATACGCGCAGCATGAAATTTCTCTGTCATATGCAATGATAGGTGCACACATACATGCATACATAAATACATACATACACATGCATGGGTGTGTAGCAGTTATGTGGATGCAACTGTTGTTAGCTACACGCCATATTGTTGCGGTCTACGGCCATGTTATGCCGCAAAAGCGTATGCTCTCGTATAAGTAATGCAATTTTTATTATAGCCTCTCACTGCCACCGCTCATTTGTCGCTCATTCGCCACAGAAATCACATTAGCCGACCACATTAACATTCGATTTTATGCGTTGGCCTAAAGCGGCTGCATAAAAGCAAATCATACACCCATACACACAAACACACACACTCACACATTCGTGTAAACAAACAGTGGCATGCCCAGCCAGAGCTCCTTTATCCTGCACTGCACATCCCACGTCACGGCGTATTATTATATTGCGCACCCCTTGCTGCCGCTCCGTGGTGCACGTCCCTTCGCTTCGATTCTTCGAGTGCAGATGCATGTTTTGGGCTGAGCAGAGATTTAATTATATTTGCTGTTTGCATTTTATGTAATAATAAGGATAATAGTAAGCGCCTGCCGCAAACGTTGTACACCGCATGTGTGCGTAATGTAGCATGTATGTGTGTGTGTACACCTACTCGTTCAATTTGCATTTTAAGCATACAATTGCACAGTAACTCAAAATCGCAAGTAACTGTATCCTTAACCGAAACCTATAAAAGCTATATATTTTTGAAACAGCCTTTTCGATTCGTCACTTCTTTGCAACTCCCTTTCATGCGACTTCTTCAATCTACTCCAGCATATTCGAGCTGCAGAACTGTATCGAGCAAGTACAATCTTCTATAAGAAGATAGCTGCTGGAGTACGCCAATGACATCGATATCTTTGGCCAAAAAACTCCGCCATTAGTTCTGTTTTCCCCAGACTGTTCAAGTAAGCGAAGCTAATGGATCTGATAGTGAACGAGGGCAAGACGAAATATCTCTTGCCATCAAACAAACAGTCGTCGCACTCGCGACTTGGCTCCCACATCACTGTTGAAAGTCCTAACTGCGAAGTCGTAGATAATTTCGTCTATGTTGGAACCAGCATTAACTACAACAACGACAGCCTCGATATCTAACGCGGAATAACTCTTTCCAACAGGTACTACCTTGGACTGAGTAGGCAATTAAGAAGTAAAGTCATCTCTAGACGAACAAAGACCAAACTCTACAAGTCTCTCACCATCTCCGTTCTGTTTTATGGTGCAGAGATATGGACGAGTACAACATCTTAAGAGTCGGCGTAACGAGTCTTCGAGAGAAAAGTTGGAGAATACCGCAGTCGATGAAACAATGAGCTGTACGAGATATACGACAACATTGCCATAGCTCAGCGAATTAAGAGAGAGCGACTATGCTGACTAGGCTCAGTCAGCCAGCGCTGAAAGTATTCAACGCAGTACCCGCCGGGGAAGCAGAAGAAGAGGAAGACCTCCTCTTCGTTGGAAAGACCAGGTAGAGAAGGGTCTGGCTTTACTTGGAATCTCCAATTGGTGCCAAACAGCGCAGAGAAGACGAAGATTTGGAAAGAATAATAACAGCAAATACATATATTTGCCAACTGAGCCAAAAATAAATCTTATGAGTATATACTTATGTAGTTCTATGAGCTCTTAAGTTCTTGGAAAAGATCATTCGTCATAATTTTCATGTGCCAAACTCTAACTCGATATTGGAAAATTGATAAAATTCTGATTTCTCACTAAAAAATATAAATAAAGTAAATCAAAAGGTAATTCTCTTAATTTACTCACATTTACTGAAAAGCCGAGAATTTCAAGAGTTATGGGATCCTACTGCAGCTAAGAATAATGCAACATGTGGTGTTTAACGTGGCGTATACTTCCTCCTTCGAGCTTTCAAAACATGGACGATAGCATTTTCAGAACCAAAGGAAGACTATTAAGAAATTGACAAAAGAGAAGAAAAGCAAATGTGTCTACTCTTCAAATTAGTTATGAATTCTAAACACTGTACCGCACACGTTCGCGATCACGCAGGCGCACACTTGCCACTGTCAGACTAAATTTCACGCGTAAATTCCAATGTTGCCTCGTACCAAGCCAATAATGTGGCAAGCGAATTCGTAGTTCCGTGGAAGTTGCATATATTTTCCTTATTAAACTAGTCAGTAGTCTAATTTTCATAAATTTCGGCGAACTACATATGTCGGAATGCTCAAATATGGATTATTATATGAACGGC
Source organism: Bactrocera tryoni (assembly GCF_016617805.1). Classification (NCBI taxonomy): domain Eukaryota; kingdom Metazoa; phylum Arthropoda; class Insecta; order Diptera; family Tephritidae; genus Bactrocera; species Bactrocera tryoni. The sequence continues at coordinate 87,864,066 of NC_052499.1, forward strand.
GTTGCGGTGGCTTTTGAATGTCAATCGTGCCATGTGCGAGTGTGGTTGTGAGCGCATGTTCGTGGGTGCTTAAGTTTAATGCGCTCGCAGTGTATGCAGGCAATAATAATCGTACATGCCGCGGTTTTGAGCATCGCCTGAAATTAATTTCAATTTCATGCTTCAATATGCATGCAAATTGTTCGTGGATGCGAGTTTATCGCGGTCGGCATTGTTGTGTTGTTCTGCAATTGCTTGGTGGGGAGTTTCTTGTAAGCGGATGCTCGAATGCCCCAGAAACTTCAAATTGCCAATCTATTCGAGTATCTGTTGCGAGTGTATAACAATTAAGCTAACACAGTCTAACGATATACTTAAATTGCTCCAAACGCTTTGGTTGTAATGAGCAGACATATTAATGTAATGACTTTCGGAGCGGAGGAATATGCTAGGCGGCGGAGCACAATAATATTCGTACGCGGCAGGAAATCGAAGAAATTGAAAATTATAATATCGATATATTTTTAGTATTTTTTTTTTCAAAATAAGTTGCAAAAGATATTAAAAACTAGCTGACCCCGCAGCCGTTGCCCTGCGTGAAATTACATATGTGTTTTGAAATGAAAAAAAATTGAAATTATATTCTGTCGAAAATGATTTATTTACGACTTTTCTACATTTTTTTTATGTAGCGCAACTTAATAAACATAATTTTTTGATTTCTGTTCTGGTGCGTAAATATATAAAGAAGATGGGTTTCCAACTCGTCAACACACCATATATATCTGGCCGTGTGAAAAACATAGCATTTCCCGATTTCCTTGTATCTTGTTGATTGTCAACGCAAGGGCAATTTTCCCTGGAAATTGAATACGTTTGAACTGAAATGGCTGTCCCTTGTATTCGATAACTACGTCATAATCATTCGGGTTCCATTACACAGTTTCGGCGCATGAAGATTGTGAAACATAATAATGACAGATCCAACTTTAAGACGCAAATGATGCTGGGGCAGGTTTGGTATGGTATTTGGAAGTTCCACTGGATAATTTACGGTTTCGATCGATTTATATGAGCGCAAACCTCCCGGAACTTGACTTTGAATCTTCCAGTTTAAATCACTAACATCGGTAATTTTGGCAGCTAAAATTGCTCGTGCACTCAAGCTATCGCAGTTACGATAATTTGGCCAATGTTCGGATAAACATTCGTGATGAGTTCATCTTCCGTTGAAGTGAATTGACATCAAACCACTGGAAGTATCAACCGAAATTTGCCCATTTCCAATTCTTAGCGAATACAATGTAAAATGTCATCGGCAATGTAATTTGTTCGTATCCCATAATTAACGCGAATTTAAAGACTGATATGTCGAAGTGATCTTCGCGAAAAGTATGCGAACTTCAGTGGCATGCGAAGTACTATCGCATTGTCCTTCGTCTGTTTCCAGTGATTATCATGTTCCAGCAAATGCTACTGCTGGCATCCTTCTCAAAATGTTGCACACACTGTACCATTCACAATACGCGACGACTTAAATGAAGTTGAACCGCGAGACGCAAAACAGTCGGAAAACTTTCATGAATTGCAAAAGTAAATATACTACAAAGCGCTTTATTGCAGTTCACATATCGACCCATTTGATACTGCTGATCTCATATCGTTCAAGGCCAATAACCGCTATGTTGCTTTCTTTGGTGACGTACTTGCAAACGTATTTGATCGATTTCACCAATCTACAATATTCAACATTGACATGAGTTTTGAATGTGAATTAAACAAAAGGGGCGAATATGGTACGATCCATATGTTGTCGACTTCGATGTGTTGTTAACTTCGATATTCACGCCTCTGAATTGAATGCTAAATGTTCTGTCATTGTCGTCTGGTGAGTGACGCCGATACAGATAATATCCATCATTTCCCATTCCCGTTTCCGAAAGAAAAGCACATGAGTAGTGTTTCGTGCATTTATTGTCAAACATACAAACCAAAGTGGGATTGTAAGGTTCGCAAGGTCCATGAATCATATTGGTTTTCACCACTTCATAAAATTCTGGATCTATCTCTGAATCAGGAATGTCCGCTGAAATGATTTCATCAATTTGATCTGGTGTAATCACCGTCCGCATCCAAAGAAGAATGTGTGCGTGCGGCAAACCTCTTTTTTGCTACTCAACAGAACACATTCAGCATCTAACAGCATCATATATACCATAGGTTGCTTCAAGATAAAGACCATCAAACATCGCAGCTATTGTTTTAAAAGTCGTGCTGTGATATCGTTACGATCGCTAGCTGATTGACCGCGATCCATAATTCCGCACGTATGTCATCGCATTTTGGGAGTACTTCTTGCCTTCCTTTGGGCTGCCATACTTTGATGGCAAAAAGAACGCCGACCAATATTAGCGCCACCTCTTCGTGGCTTCGTAACAAATTTCAATCTGTAATTGATCACATCGTCTCAAACATACATAAAGTTTTCACTGAATAATTTTTAATAATTTTTCCTTTGGATAGCCGGAATAAAAAAGTAAGCGACCGCAATTGAACGATTCAAATAATTTACAAATCAAAATATTGAAAAACAAAACAAACAAAAATTGAAAAAAATGTGTATGGAAAATGTTACCTTTTGGAATTGTCCAATTTTCCGACTTCTCCTCATGAAAAGTATAAGGTATTTTGTTTCTAAACCTTTCCCGATCCACAACAAACAACCTTTAAAAATTTCATTAAGATTGGTTCAACCGTTCTCTTAGTGTTACTAACAAACAAACATTCATATTTATTGTAACGTTTGTATGGGGAAAAGAAAAGGGCTGTTTTTAGGGGTTTTCCGGAAACTATTCGAATTTTTCTCGCCGTAAAAACCATCCTTGAACTTCAACAAACATTTAAGAAAAAGAATTGGCCAAATTGGTCCAGGCGTTATTGAGTTATGCGCGTACATACATTTTTGGTATTCATTTTTATTTATATACATACATAGATATTGTTGTCTGTACGAATAGCAATCAGTGAAGTTATAGAAAAAGGCTTACGGAGGTTACAACCATGAGCCGCGAATAACGGACTAGTTGTTAACCCTAGTATGACGGAACTGACTCAGCAAAATATATATAATATACGGTCGAGATAGATACCAAACTGTTCTCGAAAATCAATATTGAGAAACATATTAAGAAAACTTATATGGCGTATTACACGTTAAAGAGGTTACTCATCAGGAACTGGGGCAAAAACCGAATATACTACTTGTATATGTCATGTGGATACATACGGTTGGCGTTGGACCAATCCCTACATATGCAGGTCTGTCATGTCCGACTGATGCGCAAATATGCTCCTGCGCCAAATGCCCATAGACATTTTCATACGGAAGGTGGCCACACTTTCTGATATATAAATTAAAATAATTGGTGATTGGAACAGAAAGGGTTGAATAGAGAAGCGGTTCAGTAAGAGAGGAGAATACTACTTCAATATATACCGTCAGAAGAAGTAGTGTAATGGTGTTAAATCACAATTTGTTGGAGGCTATGCAATAGGATGGGTCGATTCCGGACTTTTTTCGATTCGGGATTTCTAATAGTGCGGAAAAGTTGCCTTAGTACTTCCTGATTCCAATGCAACTTTTTGTTTTGAGATCGGATTGCATCTTCAACCCCAACTCCGGCCTTGAAATTTCGGAAATTCGCCTAAAATCGTGAAATTGTTTACCTAGCGCCTGAAATACGCATCTCATGGCAAAATGTTTAAAACAAAAGTTATTTGTCACGTCATTTGCCACCGAAATGGTGTGTATGTGATCATGGCCGTAGGACGAACCGTTCCCGAGATACGAGCGAAAATGCGGCGCGCCACAGCGCAAGGTGAAAATCGGCTTGCGGCCACACTTCTTGACGTTGATTTCGCCGAGTGCTATCACTCACATTCATTCATCTACGCCAAAGGACACGTTCGGATAGGTCTCCACAGAAATATTTTTTCATCGAGTTCCTTCACTTTTGTCGTTGATTTCGCCGAGTGCTATCACTTATATTCTCTCAACAGAACACAGAACTCCAAATGTCTGTATCTAAATTTAAATTTAGACAGAAATGTCCTGTGTTTGGCATATATCCGTACAATCTCTCTGAGTCCCAGTTACCTACTTACCAGGATGTTCTTTTGTGTTATCAGTTTGAAAGATTTCGTATAGGGCGACTCCGGGGCGACAACTATGAACCTAAGAGTAAAGAGGTTACAGAAATAGTTGCAAAAAAGGTTAAAAATACTTTCAAAAAGTCATATATTCCGATAGTTTCACACACCAGAGTTGCACAAATGCTCCCCACATACCATAAGAAATTTCTGACTCTTAAACAAATGTTTTTAAGGAACCCAATAAGTTTGAGCTCTAAAAGAGACGACTTTGTCTCTTCTTGCACTTGTCCAAAGGAAAGGAAAGATTCTATCAATGAACAACCATTTCTCTTGGACCAGAGAACCAGAAGAATTGGTCGCATTGGAAATGTTGATCTACCTGAAACAAAAAAGATTACAAAGAAAAATGAACGTAAAGAAAAGCTTTCAAAACGTCATTCAACATCAACACTTACCAGAAAAGTATCAGCTAGAACAGGTGACCATTCAGATCAGCCAGACTCTCATACAGACGACAACAATGTAGGTGCGTCGCACATGGATTCTTCCAAAAACGATGCTGATGATGAATTTTCTCCTTCCTTCCTCTAAAACCAAACAAAACACACTAGTATTAGAACACACTGCTTTAGCTGCCCAAAGATTTGGAGTAAGTGATAGAGCAGCGGCCTTGATTGTTTCATCTGCTTTTCTGGATGCCAAAAAAGCAGGTTTGATAATAGAGGATCAAGCTAGCTTTGTCACTGACAAATGCAAGATTAGTCGGGCAAAAAAAAGTGTTGGAGTTAAGCTCCAAAACACCGAAAGTATTGACTCTGTATATGGGCAGTATTTTGACGGCCGCAAAGACAATACACTTACACAAGTCAGCGAAGGTGAAAAGTACTACCGCGACACTGTCAAAGAGGAACATATTTCTCTTATAGCGGAACCTGGTTGTCATTACTTTGGCCACGTCACCTCTCCTTCCGGGTCAGCTGAAGATGAGACGCAAGCTATATGGCAACATTTACAAAACAATTCAGTTCATGTGGAACATCTAGAAGTTGTCGGTGCTGATGGCACCAACACGAACACAGGTTGGAAAGGTGGAATCATTCAGAAACTAGAAGAAGGAATAGGTAGGCCATTACAGTGGGTTGTTTGTCTTCTACATTTCAACGAACTTCCATTTCGCGCTCTTTTCGAACACATAGATGGTGTGTCAAAGAGTTCAAATACATTCTCTGGCGACATAGGTAAACTGCTCCTTAATTGTGAGAAGTTGCCTGTTGTCAAATTTGAAAGTTTTCCATCCTGCCAATTACCTTCTGAGGCTATTAATCCGACTCAACTTAGCACAGACCAAGCTTATCTCTATAAAATATCAGAAGCTGTTATTTCCGGTCAATGCTCCTTAGATTTAGCGTCGATGCTTCCAGGTAACATGTGCAAATCTCGCTGACTCACCTGTGCAAATAGAATTCTGAGATTATACATTTCTACTAATAAACCAGCAAAGGAAATAAAGATTTTGGTCAAGTACATACTTACAGTTTACTCACCTTTGTGGTTCTTAATAAGATTCAACAGTTCAATCAAAGATGGCTCGCGCCATCTCTATGCTGCAATTCAAAGGTCGAGATACTTACCTGCTAAACTGCGCAAGGTTGTCGATTCATCCATTCAACAGAATGCTTTCTTTGCTCTTCCAGAAAACATTCTCCTTAGTATGATGACTGACGAACGGATAGAAGTCAGAAAGTTGGCCCTTGACCGTCTTCTGGCAGCCAGAGAAGCAGAGTCTGACACTGTAAATGGAAGAGTTAGATGTAATAAAGTGCCAAAGCTGAATTTCAAAGCTAATAATTATTACGATATGATTAACTGGAAAACTACTATTATTACTATTAGCTGAGAGCTGCAACAATTTTCACCTTGCGCTGTGGCGCGCCGCCTTTTCGCTCGTATCTCGGGAGCGGTTCGTCCTACGGCTATGATCATATATACCATTTCGGTAGCAAATGACGTGACAAATAACTTTTGTTTTATATATTTGTCATGAGATGCGTATTTCAGGCGCTAGGTAGACAATTTCACGATTTTAGGCGAATTTCCGAAATTTCAAGGCCGGAGTTGGGGTTGAAGATGCAACCTGGTCTCAAAACAAAAAGTTGCATTGGAATCAGGAAGTACTAAGGCAACTTTTCCGCACTATTAGAAATCCCGAATCGAAAAAAGTCCGGAATCGACCCACCCTACTATGTAATGCCATAATTTCTGGAAATAATCGAATCTCCAAACTTTTCTCGCAATAATTCGGTTGTTGCATGTGCTATGTGGCACGTAGTCCGGTCTTGTTGGAACCAGACGTTATTAGGATCAACTTTGCGGCTATAAAATGATGGTTATCATCGATCTATACCGCTCACCATTAACAGTAACGATGTCACCAGCTTTATATCGAAAGAAGTACGGACCGCTGATGCCACCAAACCGAAAATCACACTAAACAGTCAATTTAGGTTAATGTAATGGTTTTTTATAAATAATTAGTGGATTTTCTTCGCATCAAAATCTAAAGTTTTGTTTATTTACCACACCACTCAGATGAAGATGAGCCTCATCGGAGAAGATGATTTTCTTAAAACAACTAACTAACGTTTTCATCTTGTTCCAAGGCAAAATCAGCTAATTCACGACTTTACGGTGGCCCAATGGTTTCAGTGCGAACAATTTTATGCGGACGCAAGCCAAAATCCTTTCTCAAAATCCGCCAGTTTATGGTTTGAGACAGTCCAATTTTTGAGAACGTCTTGGAATCGACAAATAGCGAACACGGATGAACGATGATTACGATCTTAAAATGGCAAAAGCGCACAAAAGGTTGCAATTGGAGAGCAATTACTGTGATAATAAAATAATTTGTAAACGTTGTTCTTGCGTTTTTCCATGATGACAAGGTCTTACGATAGTTTATCAAAATGGCGCTTACCACGCTAATTGAGCCCGAAGGAGTAGCACTCCTACCTACCTATCTACGAAAAATTTTGATCGCAATTTTAAGCAAAACAGTCCATAGTTAGTTAGTTTTATGACGTCACAATTACTGTGCTTCTCTGTAGAACACTCTCACAAAAATTAAATTGAAATATCAATTTTCAGGAATGAAGCACAGTGTTTAACTGTATTTCAGAGTTCAATCCGGAGTTACTTAGAAGGGCAAACTTTGTGCGAGAACAGGGCTTCAATATTGGTGATTACAGCTCAAGAGCATTAAATGAATATTTATACATATATATTTGGGCATAAGACATATATTCTTGACTGTATAGCTGCAATTAATAACATTTATTTTATTTAATTATTTCACACCAATCGAAATACCGTTCTTTATTGAAACGTTAAAATATGTGAAGCAAAAATCCTGCAGCTCAATTAAAATAGTGTTATTCATTACGCCGTTGCACGGCCCTTTATGAGTGTTGTAATTTGTGAAATTGCGTACGCATACATAACTACGTATCCATATACTTATGTAAGTGAGTATATAAACATTCATGATACAAGTATAGTAACTGTGGGTGGAAAAATATAAAAATTGTACGAGTTTAATGTCCCTTGAAGACCGTCAACGATAAAAAGATTGATATTTTTATCATAAAAATAATATGTTACAGGTATAATATATAAAATATCCGGTTTGGATAAAAATTCCTATTTTGATCTAAAGTCCTAAGAATGTTTAGAAAATAAGACAACAAAAGTTTACAGAATAGCTGAAAAGATCCTCTACTTCTTCTTTACTGGCGTAGACACCGCTTACGCGCTTATAACCGAGTTCCTCCTCTACACTTACTACCTAAATTTAGGGAGTTCATTGCAGAGTCCATAGAAGAAGCATCATCTACATATAAATTTTCAATATTTTCCAAATTCCTACCAGTGTGTTATCTTGAAGTCAATAAACTCATTTGTGAACAAAAATAAATCAAGTACAGTGTAATCTCTTCAAAGATTTCATTTCTTCACGGTTCCTGAACCTAAAAATGCTCTTGGCGGAGATATTTCCAACATGTGACTTATTACAAGGCATTTTTTAATTTTTTTTATTTCCTTTATCTTTGCTATTTTTTTCCAATAATTAAGAGCTAAAGTGAAAATTCGAGTAGAAACGTTTCTCTCCACAATTTAAACAACAGCGGGTCTCTAATCTCTTCATTTTCTCGGAACTTAATTACTGTTCACTGTATGTTCTGGAGCTCATCAGGCTCTTTTTATACAAACACGCGTACGTATGTTCCAGTGTAGTAAAATAATCCTTTGCACGCGTTGCAATTTTCGCCGGCGAAGCCGCTCACACATTTCCTACGAAAAGCAAGCAAAACAATGGAAAATAACGCTGCAAAAACAAACAAACAGTTAATTGCTGAAACTGAGAAAGGCAAGAGCATTCGGCCAATATTCAGGCGATCAGACAGCAAAAAGTGCACATACTATAAATATACAGCGGGCGAATTGAAAAATATCGAATTAAATGGGGGCTGTGCCAGCAGCGGAGCACAGAAAAATGCGCCGCAGAGGCAAGTACGTCACAGCGGCCGAAGCCGACGTATATCAAATAAAAGCACGCATATAGCCAATTTCACGGAATTCGGAGTAATTTGTAGCAGTCAGGGGTACACACCCACATAAACGTTTTTTAACCCATGCCATACTTGGATCCACATACGCGAGCACATATCCTTTTGGTATACCGAAGTTTGCGTTACATATTATCTTGCAAATATTACTGCTTCTGTGAACCTAAGGCATTGCTTGTATAATACGTATATTTATTCGCGTGTGTGTGTGTGTGTGTGTAACTCTCTCCGCCGCAGAAGGTCAAACTTTGCTGTAATTTTTCACCTGCAACATTTTTCTTGCTGTCAATGCGCCAACTGCAATTGCAGCTCCACCATTGGCCCAGTAGTAAATTAAAATCACATAATGCGCACATAAATTCGGGTCAACCAATTCTACAATTCACACAGCGGCCAGTGATAAATCATAGAAGTCGCACACGCACGAAATAACTAATATTTTCGAACCGAAGAAACCAAACGAGAGGCGAACACTTGGAAGTGCTAATGTGTTCGTAAGTGTGTAAGTAAGAAAATCAGAGGAAAGTGCAAAAGTGTCATTGAGGCAACTGAAGGACCGGCCGCCGTCTTCGGTGTATTTGGCATTGCACCTGCCCGCCACCAATTGGCACGTACTTTTGCTGCCATTCTTCATTGAAATTCAATGAAGCGGAATACACAAAAACTTAAATGAGCTTACACAATCGCCAAAGCAAGCCAGAGCCGAGGCGGCGGTCCTGCAGCCCCTAGCGCTACTAGACTACCGAAATTTATTTTTCTAGGTAAGCAATAGTTGTTGAGGCAAATACCGCTTCGCAACCGCTGCAGCAGTCCTTCGAGCTCATTCTGCTGTTTTAAATTGAATGCCAAAGCCAGTTGGAAATCATTGATTTCAATGGCCGCTGAAGGACTGCACCGGAGGCGAACGAACGCAAGGCGAATATCTATGACATTATATGCAACTAGAATTTATGCCAAAAAGTAAAGAGTGTAAAGTACCCAATAAAATTGTAGACTTACTAAGTAAGCGTATCACACTGAAGAACTACTTGCAAACGACTGAGGTTTCGGTTTATTTGAAATCTCTGAGGTGGAATTAAGCAATGTGTTAAGGAACATTTTGTATAAAGCGCAGTTCAAAGTGCAAAAAATGTATAACAATATTGACAAGTAGAGCTTGTAGATGTTGCTGCAGCCGGTGGAGTTATGCCAATTTATATCTCTGAGGGAAATGACTATTTTATGTTAACATTTTTCGCACAAATATTATAAGCAGCCGCAAACCGATCTTAACCAGCACTAAGTAACTAACTACTTATGACGAGAATACCGCTAAAGAAGGGTAACAAATACTCACTCTGGTGTTAATCTAACGGGTGATCCAAGTAGAGGTATTTTTTTCAATAGCCTGTTTTTGACAGATTATGGGTGAATTGTGTGAAGCTGTAATGTTATTTTTGTTCAATGTTATTTGGCATTTCATCATAGAAAGGCTTATGCCTGAACAACGTTTACAAATCGTTCAACTTTATTACGAAAATTCATCTTCTGTAATGAATGTGTTTCGTGCGCTTCGCTCAGTTTATGGTCACCAAATCGACCTACTGAGCGTTATATTCGCAACACCATTCATCTCGGAATAATATTCGACCGAATAGCAGTGAAAAAAATAAAAAACGCATTGCGCATTTTTCGTCGAGATCCTAAATTGAAAGCGTACAAACTGCAGCTTGTGTAAAAACTGAAGCCGCTCCACCTTCCCAAGCGACATCGCTTCACTCTATGGGCTCTTGAAAAGTTTCCAAGAAGATCCGACGTCTTTGAGCCCAATTTGGGTATGTAAACACGTGAAATTGCCACGTTAGGGAGAAACAGCTATCTGAAGAGATTCAAGAGCTGTCATTTCATTCAGAAAAAAAAAAACGGTTTGGAGTGGTTTGTGGGCCGGAGGAATCATCGTTCCATAGTTTTCAAAAATAATGTCAATGAGAACGTAACCGTCTTAACGTAGCCGCGGGCAACATTCGAAAGAGAATTCTTCTAAAAATAAATGGCAAATAATGTTATTTCGAATAATAATAAACATTGCCCATTAAATTTGAACTTTCTGTGTTTTTTCTTTAAAAAAAAGTAGCTAACCTCGAAATGGATCACCCTTTATAAGAGGAATGTGAATAGTCACGAATCTTCTAATATTTTGATGGCAGTATAACTGTTATTTTTTACTGAAAGTGAATTGTTATCACTTCACTGCATTTGTGACTTTGACAATGGCAAAATAATCCAGAACTTTTCAGCACTTGACAACATCGCCATTCACAAACAAGACACACTTTCGAACCGTCTTTTCTCTCTTTTTTTATCATCGTTATTAGAGCTGAACAGTTTCGGTGTGGATAAACGTATCTAGAATTGCGTCCATTGCAATACGTACAAAACGTCTGTAGATTAGATTGGAATGGAATTTAAGGAATGCGCTGCTACCGGGGGTCTATTATGCTTTCTCTTGTTATTAGAACACTTCGTTTAACCCATTTATATCAAAGAGACTTATTAAAGCTCTTGGGTTAATGGTTTTAAAGTGTTCTCTCACCGGATTTAGTTGTCCAATTGTCTGACTCCTTCTTCTTGCTATTGCCAAGCAATCCAGGAGTACGTGCTCTGGTCACTCTGCTCTTTGGTCATAAAAGCGACATTGATCCGTGCAGGGTACTGCTGCAGCAAACCCGCAGCCTGTAGTGACCTGAATAAAATCCCACAAGCTGCCTTAACTTGTCTCTGGGAAGAACGATTAGTTTCTTCAACTGTTTTGTATCATACTCTCCAAGAAACATGCTTGCCCGTCAAAACCCACCACTTGTTGCCAGTGACTTTATCTATTGGTCTCCTCCTCTTTACGTGGCTCCTCCGATAATTAGTGGGATCCCACAGCAAAGAACACTTCGGTTCCTATGGGACTGGTCCCAGCACCTTCTTTCGCTAGGAGATCGGCTAATTCGTTTCCATTGATTCCTCTGTGTCCAAGAATCCAAGCTAGTGGTATATTGTTCATAGTGTCAGCCCTGTCAAGCACTTTTATACACTCCTATCACTGAGAATGAATAATTGTTGCCCATGATAGTTCCTCCCTAGAATGATTTCAGCGCACCTGCTAGTGACTTAGACCTCTGCTTGAAAAATGTTTGGAAACCTGCTCATGAACACTGATAGTTTGAGACGTGGACCCACTAGTGCTCTGTAAGTTGACGTCAAAAACAAGCAAATGCCCAGGAATTTTGATAACTGACAGCTGGTTTGACAGCTATATCTCTAGGAAACTTCATTCCTTTTAAACACATGTATTCACACACTTCGTGAGAGATATAAATTATCTTTAGATGTTTCACTAATTGCCTTGAGAGTCAATATATTTTGAACGATTTTTCTATTACAAAAATAACCTTTTGAGGTTTTTTGGCTGTAATTTTTTGAAAAATGAAAAACTTTGATTCTGCTTGTGGGTTGTTTTTATTTGGTCTTTTAACTTTTTTTACATCAAGTCAAAAATATTATGTCATGTCCGCCGCCACAGTTGATTGTCATTTGAGCCCTTTTATGGCATTTTCCATCACTTTGGCCAGTACTTCGGGCAATAGGTTCTCACATTCTTGGCTGCAAGAGTCTGAGGCTTGTTGACATAAACCCGCGACTTCAAAAAGCCCCACAAAAAGAAGTCTGGAGCGGTCAAATCAGGCGATCTTGCTGGCCAGTGCAAATCGCCAAAACGGGAGATTAGGCGCCCGGTAAATGCATCCTTCAGCATATCGGTTGTGGCACGTGCAGTGTGAGCCGTTGCACCGTCCTGTTGGAACCACATGTTTTCCATTCCCAATTCATCAAATTGTGGCAAAAAGAACTCGTTGATCATTGCTCTGTAGCGCTTACCACTCACAGTAACCGTTTGGCCCGCGACGTCTTCGAAGAAAAAAGGTCCGATGAATCCTCCAGCGAAAACAGCACACCATACAGTGACTTTGAGCGGGTGTAATAGCTCTTCGTGGGTTACACGCGGATTTTCAGTGCCGCAGAAGCGGAAATATTTACGTACCCGCTAAGATGGAAATGGGACTCATCACTCATGATTATTTTTGATGAAAAATCATCTTCCTCTTGGTGGCGATTAAGGATGGCTTGAGCGTATTTGTTGAGCCATGAACGATACTGTCCTGACATGGCTCCAATGACTTTGTAGTTCCCCCACATCTAAAACCAACTATGTGATCAACAATTTTCTACAACGGAATAGTTGTTTAATGGACCACCCTAGTGTTTCTGACCTTTAACTGCACTCACTTCCGCTTGCCTGCAATGTAATTACCTATGAACTGGAGATATGCAACAATTTGCAGCAATACAAGGTACTTATGTTATTGAAGCGAGGCTCACAAGCTAATTGAGTGCTCTGAAGGTAATGTCAAACTCCGAAATCAACCAACCAATCATACAGTAAACCACTCAATGCTTACGAACTCGTACTTTCCGAAGTGTGCTATGTGCGAATATAGAAACGGTTGCATGCCCTCTGTTGTGACTTTAAATTCCATGTTTGTATGGACGTGTAAGCACTGTGTGCATATCTCACTTGCTTTTCGCCCCTTGGCCTTTTATGTTTCGCTTTTTTGTTCGTCGAGACCAAATACGAGAACAAAATGATTGCCCATTATTGCCAAAAAGCAATTAAGAAAATACACGTTGTCATTGTGTGATTGCATGTCTGCCCTACCACAATATCGATGCCTCTGCCTCTGTGTGCGTGTGTGTGTGGTGGTTTATTTACTTCTGAGAGCATGTGCAAGTTACTCGCCTCCTCTGTATGTTAGTTAAATGACGAAGGCGTACACAGGTCAGCCGGCAAGACCGCATTGGGCACTTGGGAGCGTGTGTGTGTATGTATGTGTGTGTTTAAATGAATACACAGTACATGTGTTTGATTGCGAGATATTGGAATACATGAAATAGCGTGTCACTTTCCTGTGACACATTGACACGCTCACACCACATGGCTATTGCCAAGCTATTACGGCGTTGTATGTATATGTCAGTTTAAAATGGTTGTTCAAATTTGTGGCACACAAGTGGTAGATCACTTCAATGAATTGATTGCACACTATCGCAAGGCAACCATCACAACTCTAAATGAAAACAAATAATCTTCGCAAATAGTTTGCACTTCAGTTAAGTTTGAAGGAGCACATCAATTATGGGATGATTCTTCTGGACATCAACCAAACATAAATTGTAGATTTACTTTAATTTCTTATTTATTTTTTTCATTGCTTCCCTCCTCCGCTGCAGTAGATAATTTCGGTGGTATTTAATTCTCAAAGCTCAGCACTGGCCCACTGTGCGTTTGCCGTGCTGAGCTTAATCAGTTACTTGTCCTTGAATGTGATATACTACTGCTATGGCGTTATTAAATAACGACCATTCCCGAACAACCACGAAGGCCCACATTACTTTTATTTGCAGTTATTCAATTAAATGGAGTGAATATGTGCGTGGGTTATGCGCGCACCTCTTCATTAACCGCAAAAGTTGGATTAAGATTGCTAGATGTCCCGTCGTGACGTGCAACAATTTCGCAAAATCATATTCGGAGCACACGAAGTAAATAAAAAGGCAAAAGCTCTACATTTCCAATGTTAATCTTTCGCATATTTGCTGCTTATCTACGCTGATAGATCTCCTTTAAACGCACACACACACTCTCATAAAAACGTATTGGACAAAGTATTGCTCAAAAAATAAGATTTACTCCACATTTAACAGACTAACGGCATTGTAGAAACCCTGTAAGCAGATTAAGTAATTATAAAATAGTTTGCAGCTAGTACTAGTCCCCCAACGATCTTTCTCCCATTCGAGCGACTTCAATTTCATTTAAGGAAATATCGTTGGAGCAAAAACACTGTTTTTTTTTACTTACAAATGTATTTGTTTAATATGACAGGAAAAAGTTCGTTACTTAATTCAATGGCACAATGCTGCAGAATGCACTCTGTCTATCCATACCATGGCTAAAAGACATTGCTATCTTAATAACGGGTAGGTGATAACGGGGTCTTTAAGAAAAACTACAGCGGCGACTGATACTAAACATCCATCCATTCGCTGAAATCTGCGCAGCAAAATCGGCGGGATGACTACCGGCTGCTGAGGAATTTACATATAGGACCTTCGGGCATAACGCAATGGGCAATGGCGGTTAGGGATACACAGACTACAGACCCCACTTTTTAACTGAGAAAGAAGGTTCAAAGTAAACATAGGAAAGGATGGCTGGCGTAAAGGTATGTAGGGTACGCGCAACACTCTAAACATATATACTGATGGCTCGAAAATGGAAGATGGATTTGGTGCGGGAATATTCTGTCCAGAGTTAGGCATAAGGCAACCTTTTAAGTTGCCGAACCACTGCAGTATATTTCAAGCTGAGGGATTTGCTATTGCAGCAGCCTCTAATGAACGTGCAAGCAATTCCAGAGTCAACATCTATGTACACAGCCAAGCAGCAATCAAAGCAGTAACCTCGTACAGCATTTCGGCCAGAAGTGTCTTGGGAAGCAGGGCAGCAGTGGAAAGTGTTGCCAAAAGTAAAAAGCCAGGTCACAAAACCATCGAGGGCAACGAAATAGTGGACGATAATTGTGTGCGGCTAACATCTGAAAACGTGATAAACATTGGGAAACTCAAGCATTGTCTATAAAACGATCTCTACAGAAGTATGGTAAAGAAAAACAAAACACGATGGAACGAGCTACCTGCAAGACTGCAAAAGTCAAAAATTACTATTGACACTCAAGAAGGAACTGTACGAAAATGATCGGAATAGTAACTGTTCACTATTTGGTGGCGGCACACGCCCGCAGAATGGGGCTAACAGATACAGAAGACTGCAGGAAATGTTTAGAGCAGGGTACCAGGAAAACAATGGAGCATCACTAGTGAGCCCGCACAGCCTGTCAAAATTTGCATCAAACGCAGGTATTCCAAAGGATGACTACTTCTCTTGTACCAAGGGAGTGAACTCCATCCGGTATCGCAAAGGACCAAAACTGGTGTATGCATGGCCTATTGCCTACCAGTTTAACCTAACCTAATTTAATGGAAATATTGCAAATTTGAATTTTTACGCCTCGGACTTACAGTTTTTTAATTTATTCTAGAAATAAGTAAAAAATATGTAAAAAATAAAATAAACTCACCAATAATCATTCCAAAATCAGTACGATTCTGAATTTTTTTAACTACTTCAACTGCACTAAGTTAATTATGGATGTAAGCTGGATGTAGACCTTGCTTTACTGCGGGATACCTACTCAAAAACCACTTATGAACTCACATTGCCAGCGTCAACAACAACGTGGATAATTAAACGCAAACTAAAATCGAAGGAGTGATCGCAACTTCTTTGCAAACTTTTTGCGAGAAACGTTTTCACAACTTGCATGAATATAGTTTCGATGTTTTTGAAATTAAAATTTGCACAAATTAATACTAAGTCTTAGGTTCAACAAATTACTTTTTTTTGCAGTCCAGAGCGAAATACTCTCATGACAACTCATTTGCTGAGTTCGGTTACAGGAAGCAATTAAAAATGTTGCATTTTCCAATAGTTCTAAGTTTGTTCAGCGATAACAAACCATTTATGTCAGCACATCAATTTATTATTCAGCTAACATACAGAGTTACACACATATTTCATTAGAATGGCGTACAAGTAAAACACTTCAGTGCGAACCTGCGAGTACTTAAAGAAAACGACTCGCACTTAGAGGCTTGCGTTTCTGGAACCGACTAGGGAATACGGCAATGAATAAGGCAACCGTCGCCGCACTTTCGGTAGCTTTGTACCTATACTCCTATCCAGCAGAAGCAAGGAATAATACAGTATTAGGTAAATTTTACCCTTTCATTAAATCAACATATTAATTATATACATTTTTATATCTGAAATTAACGTCGTTTTCTTACCACAGATTATCCGAAATGGAAAGCGCAGGAAGACGCAAAACAAAAAAAGCATTTTGAAAAACTTCAGAGAGTGGAGCAGGACAAAGCTAACACTGCTTTGCTGATGAACTTGCAGAGCACTCTTTACATAAACGGTTTACCTGACGCACAGAAACACCACATTTATGCCGCAATAACATCGCTGAAAATTGCAGCCACAGTTAATGATGTCGATTTCAAAAAAGCTGCTTTCAACGATGCGCTCGGCACATTTATTAGTGTTTTATCGTCCTAAATAAGCCCATTGCATAGACGTAGGTGCGCTTAACCGTAAAATGTTCGTCACTCAAATGACAATAAATAAACATATACAAACACAGCGCTATAAACAAGACTTAAGTGTGCATATCTGGGAATTAAAATTATTTTCTTGTAGGTGTTGTCGAGTAGAACGAGAATCCAATTTTGCAATTTGCCAAACAAACCCAAAATCTCGATTTATGCTCATAAAGGAATTTTTGATACTTTTTCGTACTATTAACCCATATCTTAGCTAATTATCAACCGATAATTCATATTTTTTTAAAAACAGTTAAAGAAGTAAAGTAAAGTTGCTCGATATTCGTACGAAGTTCATCAATCGTCCCTGGGTTGTTTGCATAGAC
This sequence comes from Bactrocera tryoni, assembly GCF_016617805.1. Lineage (NCBI taxonomy): Eukaryota > Metazoa > Arthropoda > Insecta > Diptera > Tephritidae > Bactrocera > Bactrocera tryoni. Next base: position 87,881,455 of record NC_052499.1, read on the forward strand.
TATAGACTTGATGTAGCCGCACAGAAAATAGTCTAACGGCGTAAAATTGCACGACGGGGCTATTTCGTGAGATAACACGGTCACCATTTGCCGTCCTATTTGAACCACATATTGTCCAAGTTCATATCATCAAATTTGGACCAAAATATTCGGTTATCATTCAGCGGTAGCCATCCCCATTCACAGTAACGTGCTGGTGTTGATCATCACGGAAGATGGGCACTTCTTTGTCTCACTGGCACGGGAACATTTTGTACTATGCCTGTGGATTGAAATTTTTCAACTAGACGCTCAATTGTTGATCTGACAGGACGATTATGACGACCTTAAATTCGATGTGGCGTTCTTAAAGTTGAGGTCATTGCCTCAAAATTTAATACAATCGACTCGTTGTTGGATATTTCTCTCTATCTCTCGCCACATCTATAGGGTTGCCAACGTTCTGGATTCCTGTCCATTGTCGAATGTTCGAAGCCACGAAAGTTGTTTACGGCCAATGCCCCGTTTTTCTTCAATTTTTTCTTGGATAATTAATTGTAAGAGCTCATATTTGGAGTACCTCATAATATGTCCTAGGTAGGCTGCTTTTCTTTGTTTTATTGTCTTTAACAACTCTATATTGCGGTTCACTCTTCTCAAAACTTCACTGTTGGTAACTCTATCTGTCCATTGGATTTTTAGGACTCTTCTAATAAGCCATAGCTCGAAGGACTCTAACTTGTTGATATCTGTGATTTTTAGAGCCCACGTTTCCATCGCAGAGAGAAGCACTGGCCAAACAAAGCATTTTAAAAAACGTATTTTGATGAGAAAAGTTACTTGAAATTTTTAACTCTTTCGATGGGCATATTGTTAACCATGAGGTATGTGTCATACTAATAACTATGTACTTGCACTTCATCTTGTTTATGTAAATGTACTACGTAAGTTAACTCGGTTTACAAGTTCTTGTAATCCCATCAAGCTATCGGCTATAAGTGTAGTGTCTGCATAGCGTATAATATTGATAAAAATACCATTCAGTTAACCAATAAATATTACTAAAGGAAAGTATATGGATCAAAAGTGTTTTTTTGTTCTTTTTTCTTTAAATCTGCATTGTCAATTTTATCGATGCAACTATATGCTGTAGTGAACCGATACTCGTATCATAGGTACATATATGTGCGACTAGAAATATAACAAACAAGTAAGACAGAGTGTGAATGCTTCTATAACGAATGTAAAAAATACCTCAACGGTCAAGCAAATTCCTCACACTGCTTAACAAATATAAATTGCTTCAAAATCATTTTGTTCCTTCAATGAGTATTCCGTAGGCGTTCGCTTAGTAAGTGAACACACCGTACATAAATATGTAGAAACTGATCCAGTATTAGCACTTAATAAATATTCGACTACTTTGCTTAATAGATTATTGTGGCAACTTTATGGAGTTTAAATTAGCTAATTACACCCGAACACGTAGAAAGCGTTTCTAAATTAGTTTTTTTTTATTTGAAAGCAGGTCTTAAAATCATAAAATTTGTAATAAATAACGACAATGCCATAACTTTGCCTAATTATTTGAATAATTTCAATAGGCGCAGGTACAAATATTGTAAATTAAAAATGGTTGCCCTCTAAAGGGAATCTAAATTTTCCAACGACGAGTAATGAATTTCTATAACAGGGCTTACCTATTTATAGTGCACACAAGCCAAATCCATTTTCACTAGTGAAGCATTTACAAATCAATAGTTATTTCTTCGCGTGGTCTAAGATGAAAGTAAGCACGGTTTCAATTGTCATGGCAATCCTTTGCACCCTGTCATCTTGGCGAAACGACCGCTCATACCGGAGCCAAGTATACCGGGCAGTTTGTGTGGAAGTAATGTCCCGGGATCGAACAAACTAGACTTGAACATCAGTACTTTGATAAGTAGTATCAAAGTAGCTCTCACTACAACTGGTCTATGTGTGGAGATGATGCCAGATCTAAATCTCGCCTTGAAATCATTATTAAAAGTTAGTGGACAGGCGTGTGACGTAAGTGTTATACATAAGAAAGTTACCTACTACGAAGCCCGCGAAGCACTGACCAGATGCATGAGCGTGTGAAGTGCCAGCTTAAACGAGAGTTACATATATATAATACTAGCTGACCCCGCAGTCGTTGTCCTGCGAGAAATTATGTGTTTAGAAATGAAAAAGATGAATTTATCATTTCACTTTTTTTCAATGTATCGGAGCTTGATAAACAATATTTTTTGGTTTCTGTTCCGGTGTACTATAGAAAAGATGGTTTTCCAACTCGTATGCAGGCCACGTACATCTGGAAGAGTGAAAAACATAGCATTTCCAAATGTATACCATACACTATGCGACTATCCTTGTGTCTCAAATGCAATTTTAACTGGAAACTGAATACGTTTGAACTGAAATGGCAAATCGTTAGAACTCAGAGGAATTCGTAGAATCAAGGATTCTGCCCCTTTGGATTCGATAGCTGCGTCACAATCAGTCAGGTTCCATTACACAGTTTCGGCGCCTGAATATTGTGGAACATAATAACGACAGATCCAACTTTGAGACGCAAATGATGCGGTGGCATACCAAGCCTATTCAAAGAATTTAGAAATTCCACGATCGATCAAGTCTCCCGGAATTTGACTTTGAATCTTCCAGTTTAAGTCAACAACATCGGTATTTTTGGCAGCTAACATTGCGCGTGCACTTAGGGAATTGTAGTTACGATAATTTGTCCAATGTCCGAATATTCGTGATGAGTTCATCTTTGGTGAATTGGTAAAGGGAAGAAGGAATTGATATCAAACTACCGGAAGTATCAACCGGAATTTACCCATTTCCAATTCTTAGCGAATACGATGTAAAATGTCTTCGGCAATGTCATTTTTGTTCGTATTCCATAATTGACGCTAATTTGATGGCTGATCATCGCGAAAAGTGTGCTAACTTCATTCCAGTGATTATCATGTTCCAGCAATTGTAATTGTAATTGTATGTATAATATCAAGATATTTCCGAATAGAGCAAGTTCTCGCAAACGGTTCACTGACGAAAGTTGAGAAAAAAACTCGTAAATGTTAATTTTGTTGCTGGGGGTGTTTTCTCTGTTTGTACTGTATTCTTTGTGTTGAAATAGACTATTTGGTCATTCTCCAAATTAACTGCGAGACGCACAACAGTCGGAAAACGTTCATGAACCGCAAAAGTAAATATCATACAAAGCGCTTTATTGTAGTTCACGTATCGACCGTATCGTTCAAGATCAGTAACCGCCATATTGCTTCCTTTAGTGACGTATTTACACACGAATTTTATCGATTCCACCAAACAGCAATACGCAACATTGACATGACTTTTGAATGTGAATTAGACAAGAGTGGCGAATATGGTACGATCCATATGTTGTCGACTTCGATGTGTTGTTAACTTCGATATTCACGCCTCTAAATGCTAAATGTTCTGCCATTGTCGTCTGGTGAGCGACGCTGATACATTGGATATCCATCATTTCTAGTTTGTGTTTCCGAAAGAAAAGCACCTGGATAGTGTTTCGTACATTTATTGTCAGACATACAAACCGAAGTGGTATTGTTCTGTCCGTAATGTACATGAACCATATTGGTTTCGTATAATTCTGCTTCTATCTCTGGAGAGAATTTTCGCAGAAATGATTTCATCAATTTGATTTGGTGTAACCACCATCCACCATCCAAAGAAGAATATGTGCGTGCGGCAAACCTCTCTTTTGCCACTCAACAGAGTACATCCAGCCTCTAACAGCACCACATATACGTTGCTTTAAGATAAAGTTTACAAAACATCGCCACTGTTGTTTGAAAAGTTGTCCTCTGACATCATGACGATCGCTTGCTGATTGCCCGCGATCCATAATTTCATTCGTATGTCATCGCATCCTGGGAATACGCGGTCATGTTCCATGAGCTGTCAATATACATACTTATGTTGATGCCAAAACGAACGCGACCTCTTCGTGGCATCGTAACAAATTTCAACCTGTAATTGAGCACTTTGTGTGAATCACACATAACGTTTTCACGGAATAAATTTCAATAATTTTTTTTTTGAATAACCAGAATAAAGAAAGCAAACGACAAATTTGACAATTGAAAAACAAAAGGAAAAAAGTTGAAAAATTTTTATTTATTTTTTTGGAATTGTCCAACTTTCCGACTTTTCCTCACGAAAAGCATACGGTTTATTTATTTCTAAACTATCCTCGATCTACAGCGAACAACCTCTGAAAATTTCATCAAGATTGGTTCAGCTGTTCTCGAGGATTAGCGTTACTAACAGCATCCATTCGTTTGTATGGGAAAAAGAAAAGGGCTCTTTTTAGGGGTTTTCTGGCAATTATTCAAACTTTTTTCGCCATAAAAACCATCCTTGAGCCTCAACGAACATTTTAAAAAAAAGAATTGGCAAAATTGGTCCAGCGTAGTAACTAACGTCACTTTCTTTTATATATAATATACTATAACTGATGATATAAACAATTTACATATATTATAAGAGTATCTAAGGTATTTCTATGATTAGTTATAAAATCCGATCCAAATTTCGAAACCATGGCAGTCATGTTTCTAGCTTTCGTGCGATAAATGTCGATATATTGAGCAACTGTTAAATTTTTTTAAATTATTTGCTGTTTTATAAGAAAAGGTTGGAGAAACGAAAAATAAAAATAAGTGTAAAGATTCACTGCTTAACCGGAAGAGTATACCAACAAAGAATGTTTGTACATTAAATTAAGGAGGTGGAAGTCCAAATTCGCGCTCAATGATTATGGTTCTGCTACTAGAGCTAAGAAAACTTGAATAACTATAATAGAGAGCCTCTACGTAACGATCTGGTAAATTGTCGACTTGGATCAGTCATCGGATTCAACTTAAATGCGAATCAGCTGTTTATTGCATACCGCACCTCTTTATGTAGGAATAGATTTTAATCTTCTCTTGCCATTATGTTACACAGTTAAGCAGTTTTCGAGCATTCAAGGTGGAATTAGGCTCTCGTTCCCTCCTTAGAATGGATTGATTTACTCGTTTACTGCTTCACTTATATAAACACGTGTACGTACTTAATTCAGCTTTCCTTCCAAACCTTTTCAAGACTCTCGTCGATATTACTTTTTTGCTGGCAACTAACGGTATGATTTTCCTAAGCATGCAAGGATGAGACGTCGCGGGTACTCCGTATCAAACCGAAAATTGTCTGCAGTTTTGATCAATTTACTTCACCGCTGACAGTGTTTCATTAAACTATGAGCAAATATGTGTAGAAGAGTGTGTGCGGACATGGCAAAGTGTCAAAGTAATACATTTGACCTTGAGAAGTTATTTATATGCTAATTTTTCATAGCGCTTTATGGAGCTTAAAGTAGCTAATTACACCCGAACACGTAGAAAGCGTTTCTAAATTAGTTTTTTTTTATTCGAAAGCAGGTCTTAAAATCATAAAATTAGTAATAAATAACGGCAATGCCATAACTTTGCCTAATTATTTGAATAATTTCAATAGGCACAGGTACAAATATTGTAAATTAAAATTGGTTGCCCTCTAAAGGGAATCTAAATTTTCCGACGACGAGTAATGAATTTCTATAACAGAGCTTACCTATTTATAGTGCACACAAGCCAAATCCATTTTCACTTTCATGCAAGTAGCGAGTAGTGAAGCATTTACAAATCAATAGTTACTTCTTCGCGTGGTCTAAGATGAAAGTAAGCACGGTTTCAATTGTCATGGCAATCCTTTGCACCCTGTCATCTTGGCGAAACGCAGAGGGCGGCGATAGTATTGCACTTGCCGTCGGCAGTTCTACTGCAGTTGCCGTCAACGAGGGCTCCTCAGATGGTACAGACGGAAACCCGGTCAAACCAGTCATACCGGTCAAACCGGTCATACCGCTCATACCGGAGCTAAGTATACCGGAGCCAAGTATACCGGGCAGTTTATGTGGAAGTAATGTCCCGGGATCGAACAAACTAGACTTGAACATCAGTTCTTTGATAAGTAGTATCAAAGTAGCTCTCACTACAACTGGTCTATGTGTGGAGATGATGCCAGATCTAAATCTCGCCTTGAAATCATTATTAAAAGTTAGTGGACAGGCGTGTGACGTGAGTGTTATATATAAGAAAGTTACCTACTACGAAGCCCGCGAAACACTGACCAGATGCATGAGCGTGTGAAGTGCCAGCTTAAACAAGAGTTACATATATATAATATACTATAACTGATGATATAAACAATTTATATTATAAGAGTATCTAAGGTATTTCTATGATTAGTCACAAAAATTCGATCCAAATTTTGAAACCATGGCAGTCATGTTTCTAGCTTTCGTGCGATAAATGTCGATATATTGAGCAACTGTTAAATTTTTTTAAATTATTTGCTGTTTTATAAGAAAAGGTTGGAGAAACGAAAAATAAAAATAATTGTAAAGACTCACTGCTTAACCGGAAGAGTATACCAACAAAGAATGTTTGTATATTAAATTAAGAAGGTGGAAGTCCAAATTCGCGCTCAATGATTATGGTTCTGCTACTAGAGCTAAGAAAACTTGAATAACTATAATAGAGAGCCTCTACGTAACGATCTGGTAAATTGTCGACTTGGATCAGTCATCGGATTCAACTTAAATGCGAATCAGCTGTTTTATTGCATACCGCACCTCCTTATGTAGGAATAGATTTTAATCTTCTCTTGCCATTATGTTACACAGTTAAGCAGTTTTCGAGCAGTCAAGGTGGAATTAGGCTCGTTCCCTCCTTAGAATGGATTGATTTACTCGTTTACTGCTTCACTTATATAAACACGTGTACGTACTTAATTCAGCTTTCCTTCCAAACCTTTTCAAGACTCTCGTCGATATTACTTTTTTGCTGGCAACTAACGGTATGATTTTCCTAAGCATGCAAGGATGAGACGTCGCGGGTACTCCGTATCAAGCCGAAAATTGTCTGCAGTTTTGATCAATTTACTTCACCGCTGACAGTGTTTCATTAAACTATGAGCAAATATGTGTAGAAGAGTGTGTGCGGGCATGGCAAAGTGTCAAAGTAATACATTTAACTTGAGAAGTTATTTATATGCTAATTTTTCTTAGCGCTGCATAAAATCAGATCTCGCTGCGCTCAGCGTAAGCCATTTGACATAAGTGACACTCAACTGGCATAAAGTGTGGCTTTGAACAATGGCAACGACAAATGCAAACATAAATATGCACATCGAACGCACCGAAAACACCGAACCGAGCCACAGAGCAGCCAATTGAGCGCAAGCAAGGTGGCGTTTAAGTGCGAGCGTCACCGCTCAAGGAACAAAATTTTGTGACAAAGTTAAAAATAATGCCAAATGACGACTGTTGCACGTGCTTTGCAGCTCGTCTGCCTCGATGTGTGTGTGTGATCCATTTCGGGCAACAAATTTCACAACCATTGCAATCGAATCGAATGCATTGCAATTCAATTCACCGCACACAAACATTTCGGTTGCGCCTCACCGGTCAGCGATACAAGGCATGACCCCACATTGTGAGTGTGTGTTTGTCTATGTATGTATGGATATGTGCGCATGCAGCAACGTACTTACGATCAATGAACGACGAACAACGCTGTTCCGTGGGTAGTTGTCCGCTTATGTGTATGTGTGTGTGCATGTGTGCATATTACGCTGATGCCTTTTGTGCGCTTGCATAGGTCAACTGGGAATGCTTTGAATGCCGAGGCAACACTCTCTATGCCGGCACTGATTGTAATTGTATACAGAACGCTTACCGCTTGTAACCAACATCACGTTCGGCCCGTTGTTGGGCACATACATGCACAACCCCCTGCAAACATGCACCTTCTTCCATACATACACACATAGGTACTCTATATAAGCATTTCGGTTGCCTCGAACGAAACGGTGCCGAAACGCTCCATTGGCTGCAATGAGATTTGCTCTGCTACAGTGGGCAAATGACTTGTTCTCGTCCAAACAGCCAAGCAGAACTCTGTTTGTATGCATGTTTGTATATTTGTATGTGTGTGTGTTGTTCAATGGCGCTGCAATACTCATAAAAGAAGCAATCATTCGACACAATAAACAATCGAAATGAGCATTTGAATGATGTTCAGCATATTAAGTTCACAGTTTTGTATCGCCACTGATTGTCCAACTTTGGAGGTGGAAAAATAACAAAGCACAATACACCACATTGTCATGGTTTAAGACAATGACAACAAAAACGTTCGCTTACAAAAAAAAACGCGAGACATTGGAAAACGAGCTGAAAATCCATTTCATTTCACATTTGTTTCCTATGTTTTTGTGCTCTGGAACAATAGGCAGCGCAAATTGAGCATTGAATACTCTTCCCGGGAGCTTTGCAACAGGGAGGCTTTAGCCTATTATATTCTATGCATTTTAGCGTTTAACTGGCTTAGTGCTCAAGCTGAATATACAATGAGCGTCAGCAAAGATTACAGGTACCCGAAACTGTTTTCTACTGGGGAATGTTTCCAAGTTCGCTTCTTCAGACATGCTGCCCCGCTTATTATCTACGTTTGCAAGTGCTATAATCATCTTTGACTCGCTATTTACCTGTTAGGTGTATGCGATCATTGCCCTCATGTCGAAAATTTTGCTTGTGGAAGCAACAACTGAGTGAGTAAGCGGAAGAGAGGACAAGAGAGTACTCTCAGTACAAGAGAGTCTACGAATACCTCGATAAAGTAGTACAATCTCTATCTTTGAAGCTACCAAATTTTATTTTACACATTTCAGACCAGTTTGACTTATATGAATCGGCAAATGACCAAATAGGTACTGACAAAATTTAAAATACAGAAATTACTTTATTGATTTTAAAATCAAAAACTTGAAATAAATTATAATCTTATATAACTGAAATGGTACTTCTTGGCCTCTTTTCCAATCAAGGGGTTACTATAATCACCACAAAAATATTAACATTACAATCGCGCATCGTCAGAAAATATCTGTGGACTTTTGGAAAACCCGCTTAAGTAGAGATAAGTAAATTTTCCAATTTCTTGATCATAGAAGCACATTTTCATAACGGTCATTTCTGTCTTATCGGCGTAGTGATAGCGTGATTAGCGACGGAGATATGAATTTTGAAAAAGCATCTTAAGTCGATATTTGTTCCTAGTGCATTTGCGAAAACAACTTAAGTCAGATAAGATAGAAAAGAGAAAAAACATTCTAAATAAACCTCTAACTATCGTTTAGAAACCCATCTTAAGTCAACTTGATGTGACGCTTTTTTTTTATTTTGCTTTTGGAAAAATAACTTAGTTCGGTGTAAGTGCTTTTTCCTCGAGCAGAACTTGAAATAATACCAATATAAAAGGAGTTCAGTTCATTTTAGAAATTATGTTATGATGAACTCTCGCCGTGTTAACAAGTCTTATGTCCTGCTGAGAGCATTTTCTGACATTTTCCGAACAGAAAGGCTAAGTCTGCGGGTATTTTTACTGAACTTAGGTGTTTTTTTTTAAATGCAAATATAACAAAAAGTTTGCCAGATAAGTTATTTTTACAATGAAAAGGGGACAGATTCTTGCAAATATGGCAAGAAAATTGCCAAAAAAAGACACAGAGATATTAAAATCCAATTCAACAGAGACAACCTCTGAAAGTTTAGTGGCAGATCAGCAAATGCGAGTTACGGACCTTGATTTAACCCCACTTTCCTTTGAAGTTAGCACATCACGTGTTCGTTCTGAGTCGCAACAACGCAAGGTTTTTGATGAATTTACAAGTCAAAGCGAGTCTGAAGAAGACGTCTTTCACGAAACGGATTTTTTAGACTCAGATTTTGTACCTTCAAGTGAAAATTCTGAGCTGAATGCCACCACTGAAAGTATACAAATTACGGCAAATGTATTAGAAGCGAACATCAATAATTTTGTCTCACCTGGTTTGAATGAGGCCGAGCTTTTTTCTACTCCTAATAAATCACCAAAACAAACTAAAAAGCCAGGTAGAAATTTAAACAAGGAATACAAAAAGTCTAGAAAAAACTGCAGTTATTACACATATATACAAGTTCTGGGGGAATGTAGAATGAAATGCAAAACAAAAATTTGCTTCGAAGAACAAACCATCCTCTTTAAAAGTTATTGGAACAGGGACTATAACTCACGTCGGCAAATACTATCAGGCCTAATTGACGTTCAGCACAAAAAACTGCCACCTTAGATAACCCGAACAAAAGAGAGTACGTTTTTATTTATCATTTCGAAACTAATTCCGAAAACACCAAAGTTTGCAAGAAATGTTTCCTTCAATTGAATGGCGAAACAGAACAGAGAATCAAAACTATTTGTATGTACAAAACACAACCGGAATACTGCGGAGTCCCTCCTAATGACCGCCGAGGATGGAGTGCTCCAAGCAACAAGCTTACAGTTGAGAAGCATAACGAAGTTTTGAACTTTATAAACTGTATACCAAAATATGAAAGCCATTACAGTCGGCATCATACTACCAAGATCTATTTCCAACGAGGATTTAATCAGGCATCACTCTATAGATTGTATAAAGAAAATATTTCTAATTCGGTGTCAGAATCAAAATTTCAGGAAATATTTAAAAGTTTAGACATTAAATTTAAAAAAACCCCAGCTTGATTTATGTACCCAATGCGAAACATTGAAAGAAAAAACTAAAAACACTGAGAATATGGAGGAAAAAGCTGAGATTACTTTACAATTAAAAAACCACCATGATGCTGCTGATTTCGCATATGACTGTAAGAAAAGGGACAAAGAACTCTCCCGTCAAGATAAGTCTGTGAAAATGTTTTCTTTCGACCTGCAGCAGTGTCTGCCAACGCCTTATTTGAAGGCTTCAATGATTTTTTATAAACGTCCCTTGTGGACCTTCAACTTAACTATTCATGATGGTGCCACTAACAAGGTCAACTGCTACATTTGGCATGAAGCCATTGCGAAGCGCGGAGCTAATGACATCGGCTCTTGCATTTATAAGTGCCTCGCAAGCTTATCTAATGACGTAAAGCATGTCATTTTATACAGTGATTCATGCACTGGTCAAAATCGTAACTCGTATATTTGTGCTATGTTTGCAAAGGTGTTGGAAGATCATCCCACAATTGAAACAATTGATCACAAGTTTCTGGTTGTTGGTCATACCCATCTAGAATGTGATACAGTTCACGCACAGATAGAAAAGAAAAAGAAATACACTTCTGTTTCTATTCAACATCCCCATGACTGGTCAAATTTAATTGCTGCTACAAACAAAAAGTATATTACTCAGGAAATGAAGCAAGAAGAATTCTACAATTTCAATGCATTCATGAAAGACAAATATACCTGGAGAAACAATAACACCGAAGGTTAGTATTTTACTTATAAGTAATAGTATTAATATTAGTATTTTGCTTATTTCTTATTTAAAAATTATTATTTCTTACAATTTTTTAGGTGAAAAGTTTGACTGGAAGTTTGTAAGGTGGTTGCGGTATGTGAAAAAGGAGCCTGGACTGATACGCTACAAATATTCTCTTGGCTTGGACGATCCATTTAAGGAATTAAACATAAAAGCACGGCGTAAAAGACATCAAAACTATGAGCTTTCAAATACTTTTACGGGTCCTCTCCCTATTCCTGCAAACCAAAAACGCGATTTGCTAGATATGTTGCCGTTGGTCAACCCAGAGCTGCACAGTTTTTACCGAAATCTTAAAGTTGAAGGAGAATCCGTGGTTGAAATAAATTCAGATTTGGATGAAATTGAAGAAAATCTCTAAAAATTTAATTAATAATATTCAAAAATATATATTTGTTTGTGTTCATATCCGTATATGCATCTGTATTGAAGTGTCTATTTATTTTATTGTATTACTGATGTTAATTTTCTTTTATTGTTTAAAAATTCTTTTGTTAAATGCAAATTATTTTAAATCTTTACTTATGAGTTTTATATTGTAAATTACATAAAGAACTTGCATATTTTGTCTTTTATAAATAAAAATGAATTTTAGATTATCCACTTAAGTCTGGTTTGTGTCATTAAAATGTTTGAAAAAGGAACTTAAGTCGTAATAGGTTAAAAATTTTGTGAAATTTTTCGCCTCAGGTGATTTTGTGGATATTTTTTTCTAAAATCAGTTTGGAAGAAGCACTTATTTTCTTTAAACTTGGTTTAAAATAAAACTGTTGCGGTTAGTCGAAGATAGTTAACTGGAAAATCATAAGAAATCATGACCCTTTTATGTAATGGTCCTATTTCTTTTTAATATGTATTAACAAAAGTTTTGTTAACAGTTAAATATGTTTTTTCGCTCTCCTGTAAAATTTTGTTTTTAGACTTAAGTGGGTTTTCCAAATGTCCACAGCATATGTTAACGCAGGGTTGCGCCGCAAGTGCATTACATCGTGGGAAGGACATGACATCTAGGTCTCCTCTATTGCGCGGACTGACGGACGTGTAATCTGTTGGAAAGCTTCGCTAACGGCTTTCTCAGTCGACTGACACATGAGTTTCGTTAAGTTATCTATCGTAAAACTACCACCAAGTGTGGTTTTTTATTATTCCCCTATATTTGAAGAGCGAGGCTTCTGTATAGTTACTCTGTACACGTCGAACGGTTCGGATTAATGTCATAGTGAAATCTGGAAAGGTAGCTTCTAAAGCACCAATATTCACGAAGTATTTGGGCCAGATGGAAATCCAAGTTCCCATGTGATCTGTTGTCTATCCACGAGTGGATGTCCGGTATCAGTATGTATGTTTCGCGCCTTTTGGATGAGGATTGCCACCGCTGGTGACACATTTGGATGCTCCTGTTTCTTTCCGCTGTATTTGCCGATAGAATTTTTGGCACTGATAGCTGATACAATCACTCGAGTTCATCTCCCTGGATGTCAATGGATGGCATACTGGCTAATACTTCAGCTGCGTCGATTGATATAGTCCGGTAAGGACTTATTATTCGAATTGCAGAAAGCATGCGCTTTTATATCCTGACTTACAGAAGAGAACCACTGGCGTAAGCCGTAGACCATATAATTTTTCTAAAAGTTGTGCTTGCAGGGTTTGTCCGGAAAGTAATAGGACTGATTTTCTTCCGCCTCGACTGTACTTCGGAGCGTGCGCGCACCGACTGGATCCGGTAAAGGGCGTTCCTAGCTAACGAACGAGCGGATCGTTTGCCTCCGAGCACCTGGGGAGTCAGGACAAACATTTTCGCGCGAAGTATTTCTGTGAGTGGTGCAAGCCGAAAATGCAGCGATCGTTCGAATGTGAAACTCGGTAAAATCTGCGACAAAGACGTTTGATACGATCAAGCAGGCTTGCCCAGATATTGCTTTAGGAAGAAGTGGTGTGTTTCGGTGGCACCAGGCCTTTTTGGAGGGCCGGGAAGACGTCGCTGATGAAGACCGGAAGAATGGGCAAATCCAAAGTGAAAACGATGATCATTGTCTTTTTTGACATCAAAGGCATCGTCCACCATGAATTTGGTCCTCCTAGACAAACCGTCAACACCAAGTTTTACGTTGAATTTCTCAAGAGATTCAAACGAAAGGTCAACCGGGTCCAACAAGACATCGCAGCCGATTGGAAGTTGCACCACGCCACGGCTCACACCGCCTTTCTTGTGCTACCTAACCAAGGCCGGCATCCCAACGCTTACGCAGCCGTCTTACAGCACAGATGTGGTTCCACCGGACTTTTTTTTCTTTCCTTGCCTGAAAACACCGATGAAAGCAAACATTTTGAGTCGAGAGAAGGAATCAAAGGCTCGGCTCTCAAGGCTATTCCGGAGAATGCCTTCAGAAACGCTTTCAATACTAGGAAATCGCGCAGGCAGCGACGCAGAAGGAGCCTACTTTGTAGGTTTTTTAAGAACTGGAACGATTGGTTCAATAAATATTTTTAAATCGACTCAGTTCTATTACTTTCCAGACAAACGCTGTATTTCAAGGAGAGGTAAAAGAGATTTGTATATACTTGTATTAGTCCAGACAGCTTTTCTTCCAGCTGTAAGCTTGGTTCTTCTATAAACTTCGTTTTGCCACTAGCCTCTCAAGCGTAGCGTTATCGACCTTGAATTCTTTTGCCGATACGAAAAACTGAAGATTAATTTTATGATATTAGAGGGTGAAAGCTGCAGTAAAATAATTACTTCAACTCACTTCTTAAGTGTCACGTGCATCTACTGATATATCGGTTGTATTCACAGTTCCTGCTCGAACATAGCGCCCAAGCCATATTTATTAACCTCAATTGCGAAAAACTCATAACCATTTCATCATCATTCAAAACCAATTTACACAAACGCAACCTTTTTATTACAAATCTACTCAAAATTTTCATATTTTCATTGCATTTTCATAAAATTTATTGAATGACTTTTTCATTGGCTTCGCAATGCACACACTTCCACCTCCACGGCCACCTTAGCAAGAGCTTTTTGTCTGTTTGCTTTTTCGGTGCTTTGAAAAGTTTTTACTGCTGTCACCGAATTTCCGGTAGTGCAGCCGTTACCGCTGCTCGCCCCCCTCTTGTGGATGCACTCAACTTGAACATTTTTCTTGTCTTTGCGTTGAGAATTTTTCCAAGTCATTGGGTGCAAAGAAATGGAAGTTTCCCCACACAAACTTCACCAAACTGCGAAAATAAAATAAAAGCCAGCAAATAACAGAGAAATGGATTTTCATACCGAATTCGAAGAAAAATTAAAGCCAAATGCGTAAAGGAATACTAGAAGCTGAGCAAAATCAACACAAAGCTAACCGATTCAACCAAAACGAGTTCTGTAAATGCGCACCAACAAAAAGCAACGAACATCAAACTGAAAACATAAAATTAGAAATCGAAAATGTGAAAATGTGAAACGGGAAATGGCATTGGCAATGCAGGAATCGAAAGACAAACATGCTGGGGCCCCGTAAGAATTATGAGTGGCCTGGGACAACAGCAGCATCCGGACAAAAGCTGGTGAGTTCAATATTGAACGCTTCACCGGATAGATTCAATGGCTGTACGCACCGAGCACGAAGCGCTGTATCGGGGAACGGTTGAGTGGCTGCTAAGTTGGACAAGGTTGCTGACCACTTGGACCGTTAGCGGGCCCGCTACCCACACCAGCGTGATAGCAGCATACTTGAGCGCATTGCTGGACAGTTTCGCTCAATAACTTACAAAGTTAAGTGGTAAGTTGGAAAAAAGTGCAAGAAAAGTGGCAAAAAACCAGAGACGAAGAATGAAAAGCAGAATTTCGCACAACAAGCAATGGAAAAATAAATTTAAAGAATTGTGAAAAAATGCGGTGATGGCACGACAAATGTCCACAGTTAAACTTTATTTGATTAGAGTTGAGCGAAAGGGAGCAGGACAAGTTGTAGTTGAAGAAAAGTAAACGAGACCAAAGAAAGCAAACACTCACAACTCTGAACTTTTGCCGGCACTCCAAGTGCAAAGTTGCCGGCCCAGCGCCCGTTCCCGTTCCCGGCCAATATTCATGCCAATTCCCAACTATTGTATTGATATGTGAACAGCTGCCGAGCGGACCTTTTTCTGCATACCTAACCTAACCTACATATACCTACACCATGCAATATCTGCCACGTGTTGGGCTGCTGCCGTGCGCGTATATGTGTGTGGGATCAGCTGCTGACCCGAAATCAATTAAATTACAATAGAAAGTAAAACTAAGCGCAATAAGGCGGAGAATGACAATAACAAGATGAGAGTTCAAATAAGTTTGGCAAACAGCAAAGCAGAAATTTAGTTAAGAACACTTTTCAGGGTTTTTAGATATAAGTGGATTTGCCATGGAGCTGTGCCGAAGTGTTCACAATATTTGAGTGTGCATGTGTATGTGCGAGTGGCTGTTTGAGTTTGTGAGTAAGACAATTGCTTTACGCTCATAAATTATTTTTGGGTTAAATGCATTTTGAAATGCTAAAGGTTCCGCCTAATGAAAAGCTAATTTTCAATTCATTTGTCAGCGACTGTGCCGAAAAGTTCTTGAACATTCGGTTACCTTTAAGATTATATGCAGTATTTCTATTAAAATTTGACAATTTCAGTAATTAGGGAAAGCCGTTTGTATGAGAATCATCGCGGTGAAAAGAAGAGCTGACAATTATTTTCATTAAACTTAAGTTTCTATGTCTAAGTTGGCATAAAGCAATCGCATAAATGTTTACGTTATGTTATGAATAAAGCGTAACGGGTTCGGGTTTGGGATATCAATGCAATTCTTAATTTCTGTCAAAATACACTCGATGCCATTATGCATGGAACTCGATTTATTTTGCATAGCCACCACGGACACGATTGTTGAAGTCCAGACGCTAAACTCAATTCTGTCCAAAAATATTCGGATGTCATTGACCGGTAGCGATTCTCACTCACAGTTATCATCACGGAAGACGTCACCGGCCCATAAATCGCACCAAACCGTAATATTTTTGGGATGCAATAGTGACTCAGGGAGTACGCGTGGATTGCTGCCCGATCAATAACACATATTTTGCTTATTGACGAAGCCATTCAGCCAGAAATGAGCCTCATCGCTAAAGATGATTTTTCGATGAAAATTCGGCTCATTTTCAAGTTATTGCTCAGCCCATTTCACAAACATACGATGATTCTGGTGGTCAACCGGCTTCAGTTCTTGCGTCAATTTGATCTTGTAAGAATGTAGGCCAAGATCTTTTCGCAAAATTCGCCACAACGACGTCACAGAGATGCCCAAAGCTTGATTTCTCAATTGATGCGTCTTTGTCTCACTGGCACGGGCACACTACCACGAACCTTGAAATGATATAATTTCCACCATAATCTAATTTCAGTGGAGAAATAGTTCTGACTACGCTTAGAAGTTCCTTTAGGCTTAAGGGAACCAATTCAAAGACGCAACGAAAATTAAAAAACTTTCTAAGCTGGACTCCGTCAAAGTTACTACAAATATAGGCACACACACAGAAAGCTCCTCATGTATTCATTTATACAAGAACGCATGAGTTTTATTCCAGCTATTTTTATAAGCGTAAACGCCTACTCATTCACCTCAGTAAACATTGTTGCTTGTTAAGCGCAGCCTCCGTGCTCTGCACACTTCCTTTATTTTGTTAAACTTTAATTGAATTTCATGTTTTCTCTCTCGTATATGTGTGCGTTTACACTTGTGTTTTGTTTCCGGTTCCTTTCTTCAACTTGCAACCTTTCATAGCCACTTGAATTTTGTTGCATGATAAAGCGAAAGCGCACCACTTGTTCGACCTGATGTGCGTCTAAATGTGCCGTTTGCTTTTGAACACACATACTTGCATATACAGCTGTTGACAGCTAATTAGAAACGCTTCCTTTTTTGTAGTTGGGCTGTTGACTATAGTGATAAAAACTTTTGATATTTTATTATTTATACTAATAAAAGTCTTAGATTGTTCGTGTTACTCTATTTACTAATAAATTGACTCCTTTTTGTAGATGTGAAGTTAAAGTTCTTCTAATTTTTTAACAAATAGTAAATGCGTTACGATATCGAAGGTGAGTTAAGTGCGACAACTAATTAGAAACAGTTGTTTACAGAATTAAAATTTCTTCTGCTGCTAATTTTTATTAGCAATATTATTAATTTCGGATAAGGATATTGGATAAAATATATTAAAATGTTTTATTCAAGTTTTTTAATGAGGAAAAGCTGCAGCTGTAAACCCACCCTTCACAGCTACATATTTGACCTTATCCGGTCTGGAAAGATGTGCAAAGAAATTTCGAATAAGGTCAAATGCTCAAAACATCAGCGAAGGTATATCGTTAAGACCGTTGTCACAAAAATTAATCCCTTAGGACCCGATGGTCGAAGGTATGTGCGCCGTCCAATAATTCAAGAATTTGATCCTCGCTATGTTCCACGCGTAGTTGAGTATGGTGGAGGATCAATCGTGGTGTGGGGATGTTTTGTCTGGAATGGTGTTGGTCCATTCCATAAGAATGGTGGAATTTTAAACAAGGAGAAATACGTCGACATCCTAAAAATCCCCATGTTGTCATGGTCTGAGGAAAATTTGCCTTTTATAAGGTAGATAACTATTCAAAGCATGCGTCATAGTTGACATAAAAGTTTTTTAATGAATTTTCTTTGAATGTTTTGGAGTGGGCATCGTCCAGCCCAGATTTAAACCCTATGGAACATCTCTGGGTGATATTAATAGAGCCATATGCACCAAAAATATCCCAAATATGGATGTCTTTTGTGGTGAAATTAGAACGGCATGGCAAGCTACACCATTGGTGCGCTGTCAGAGTCTTATAACGTAAATTCGGAATCAATGTGACGCAATAGTATTAAAGTAAAAGAGCTAACCAACAACATTCCAACTGAAAGTAAGCAAGTTTTTGTAATATCATTTTTTTTTGTTGATAAAATATTTTCGTAACTAATTAGTTGTCGCACTCAAATCGTTGATTCCACATGTTTTTGCTAAAATCTTCAAAACAAAGCGAATTTCAAACAAAATTTTTACTATTAGAGCTTAAGTTTAACATAGATTTCAATAAAATAAGTGAAAATACAATAAATATTCGTGATCTATTGGAAAATAACATCATTTACTTCAAAATAGGCGTCGTTTCTAATTAGCTGTCAACAGCTGTATATATACAAACTGCCATATATATATACGTACATATATATATATATATAAGCACGTCCGTATTCCGGCTTATTTGCTTGGCATTGCGCAGCTCTGCTGCAGGAAACAGCTGTTGTTTGCTGTAGTTTCTTCCAAAAGTAAATAAGGCAAGTCTTACCGCACATAAACAAAAACTCTGAAATGTATTTTCACACACACACGCAGAGCAGCCTACTAATGCCTCTGTGATAGTAAATTATTGTAAAGTGCACTTATGAGAAAAATCGTTAACCACACAAGTTTTGTCGGCACTCTCTGGTAATTTACATTGTATATGTGGCAATAGTTCTTCAACAGAAAGTAATTTCAGACTTCGCAGAGGGTCAACTGGAAATTCATCAAACGCTGACACATAATAATCACGCTCACTAACTGTACTTTTTGAAGTATGAATACAGTTTTTTGCGCTGGAAAAGTGGGTATTTGAAAACTCTCTAAATATATAGTTTTATATCGGTAATAATTTTTAAAATTTCCACTACACTTTTTGTCCATAATCTGCGGCCAGTATTCGCCACACGGCAGCTCGGCTTTCGCCGCAAAGCGCCATAATGACTTTCTAATTTAATTTGAATTTTATTATCTTCAACAAAGTTGCAGTGAAACATGCGATAATTAAGACACACTCGAACCTCTGGATAACGACGTAACGACAGGGCGTATGAGTGCTCCCATGAGTACGTCGAAAGCCGAAATATGGCATAAAGCATATGCAAAACTTTGGTTTGCCGAACAAAGCCATCAGCAAATAGAGCCAGAAGAGCGCATGGTTAAGTGGCATCTAAGGCAGCGCAGGCGGCAGGCGACGCGGAATGCGAAAGTTAAAAACTCAAATTGTTGCGCATACGCCCCGCCGACGCTTTGTGCCAGTTGCAAATTTAATAAATGCAGGCCACGCATGTGGTTAATTTGTGCATGTGCGCCTGTGTGTGCGCTGGCGCTTTGGTCGCGCGCACATTTTCAACACCTGCTTTGTGCTAATTAAACACAATATGCACGCGGTTTGGCGCCTGGTTCGCCGCGCATTTTTCTAGCCGCGATGAATAAATAAGCTCACCCCTTTGCATTGCCGGTGTACACGCATGCGTTGCCGCTGCCGCTGCCACTGCCGCATCTATATTCATTGCATGCAACCCTGCTATTTGTATTTGTAAATTAATTGTTTAACATTTTCACCGCAAAACCAAATGTGCGCATGCGTGCGTCTGTGTATTTAGCAAGTAATGAAATTATGTTGCCCAAAGCAAATGCGCTTTGCCTTGCTGCCACGTGACCATAAATGCTCAAAAATGAAAGCAAAATTCCTAAAATTACATATGTCGCTCGCCCCGGTACTTTGCCCATATTTAGGTTTAATATGCTTAATGCCTTTCATTTGCATTGGTTTGTCGTGGTGGCGCCCAAAACGGTTCGGCGTTAAATTTCCAACGCTTAAAAGAAAATCATTAGTACAAACATCGCCGGTTCTTGGATATATGAGTTTCTAGGCGCAGGGATTAGAAAAATGTACAGTTAAATTTTGAACAGTCGCAATTCACCGTTTAATGTATAAATGAACGCAGCGCAAATTTGAGTTCCTCATCTTGTACTCACACATGGAAACACAAACACAAACTCTACTCAAGTGGAACTTTTGTGCTTGAATGAACTCACTTACCAACTCGCCACTATCAGTAAGTCAAATATTAGCTTTGCAATAAGCAATAAAATTGGAAGCAGACAACAATACATGCTAACGGTTCGAAAATCCGAACATTAGAGATACATATTTTCAGGAAATTTTAAATATTTTTTCTTCTTCTCTTCACCACTTTCCTTACCATTTATATGCATGTTACATGAAAGTTAGCACCAATAAATTTTTAGTTTATTGATTTGTTTATATCATAAAAAATTGGTCGATTCTCGTTGAAAATATATTTGAGGTGCGGTATGCTCAATCAGTATCAATGCAAAAGTAATTGTATAACCATATTCAATATATTCATAAACTCAAAACAGTTAATAATTTTTTCGTAGTTCTTACTCTGTGGCCTCACTAGCGATGCACGTTCCTACAGCCCCTTCTATCGAGTATCAGCAGGAGTTTTGTATACATCCGATCTACCGTTTTACATATGATCTTTGCCAATTTACGCCCAAGCTGCTGTCCTGATCGTCATATGCACAATGCATGAGCTTTCCAATGTTGATCACAATTTTGGGTGTCCGCCATACACCATTCTTGGAGATCATGTCTGCTATCATCTCATCTTCACCTCAACGCTTTTGTGACCTGGCGCCTAGTAGAAGTGAAGTCGCTTATTTCTGGCGACAGTCTCCACAGCTGCGTTACGTTCCAAGACAGTTCTGGCCGATATGCGATACGAGGTTAAGGGCTTGATTGCTGCTTGACTGCCCATGTAGATGTTGACACTGGAGTTCTTTACTGATGCACTAGATGCTAGCTCTGTGACTTTTCCAATAACACAAACCTCTGCTTAAAATATGCTGCAGTTATGCGTTAGCTTAAAAGGTTTCCTAATGTCTAACTCTGAAGGGAATACACTGCGTCAACTCCGTCATCCATTTTCGAGGCGATCGTATATATGTTTAATGTATCATATCTTTACGCCAACCATATTTTTTTATGTTTATTCCGAACTTTCTTTCTAAATTGAGAAGTTAGCTCCCTTTCCAATGGTTTTCGGCAAGTATATTTCTATTAGCATGTCCATCACAGTTCTGCACTGTAGAGCAGAATTAATCTTAAAATCGCTGAGTAGCATCAGTGCATGAGAGAGGGAGAAAGCGCCAAGATTATTGCGAGCATATGCCTATACGCATATAATATAAGATATTTCTGACCTGTCTTACTCTTTCGTCCATATTCTGCTTCCATAACCTATGGTATGATATATATGGTATGATCCTTGAGAGATAGTTTTGTTCCTTTCCGTTATTTAGATGGCAATGTCGTCTGCAAATGCTACTACTTGGAGACCCCGCCGTCTAAGTGGCTCAGCAGTTTATTCACCACTATTCTGCTGCTATCTTTCGAGAGGTCAAGGGGCTTCTGACCCAGCGCTGTTAGCATGATCAACAACTATTGACGCCATAGTATTAGTAAAATTTTCCGTAATCACGTTACTGAATGCTCCAGAAATGTCAAGAAACACTCCCAGAACGTATTCCATTTATTGCAGAGCCTTTTCGATATTGAATACTAATGTATGGAGTACAGTCTTTTGCGGTACAACATGTTATTCACACTCTAAAAATCGGCGACTAATTTTGGAAAAAAAAGTTGGATCCCGTAACCGATTTCCAAGAGAACCCTAGAAAAGGAGAAAGAAAATATTGTTACTAAAGGATAATACGGACAGAGTCTGATTTTTGTCAAAATAGGGGCTCGGTTTTTATAAAGAAATGTACTCTTTCGAGAGTGTTATGAAAACTATTGTTAAAACTCTAATAACTTCTATCATAACCTCACAAACTAATCGAAGACTATCGTTTGAAAATTTTAGAGAAAGAACTATTTCAAGTTTTGGAAGCCAATACTAAGTTAAGATATTCTTAAAAATACGGCCATAGCTCCGGAACTGTATACCGGATCAACTCCCAATTTTCGGAGAATAAAAAATCAAATTTGTGAAAGTAATTAGTGGACAAAACCACCTAAGAAATGGTGTTGAAGTTTAGTGACACACCTTGACCTCTATGGCAAACATAACAGGTAAACCTATGATCCTAGATCGGCTAGGAGCTGTTTGCTCTTTCTAAGTAAAATTAACACAGTTCATAGTCCATAGGATGTACTGACTTCGGGACGAATTCCACATTGTAATACTAGTTGGTAGATGGGTCGATAGTTGAAAAAAAACTAATTGTTCAACAATAATTTTGGAAATGCATTTGTACCATTCTCAACAATATTCAGCTACGATTCATTCACATCCGTAGAAAGATTGTAGTAAGATAATCAATGGAAATGGCTTCCACTGACAAAGTCACCACACCAGACTGCGTTTATACACCAAATGTAGTTTCAACGATTTCGATGTAGAAATATTGAGTAGTCGAAAAATTCTTTTCGTATTTCTAATCAAACTCGACTTATTTTTTTTATTTTTATACTAATAAATAAATATTGACCGAATATATAAAATGTTGCCATCTCTTGACCAACTTATGGAACAAGATGGAAATTTTTTTTAACTCATATCAGGAAGGGTATACATTTTGAAACAAAGTATTGTGAAAGGTATAAAGAAAGTGCTGAAGGACTATACTTACACCGACTGTAACTAAAACGACCAATATTTTCTGTGCTGCTCGTGCTTCGTGGGTCATTATTGGGAGACTGCTGGCTCGCGCTTTCCTTTAAATTTGGTTGCCCATCAGATTATCTAAAAACGATTTTTGTGATATGAGCACGATTGATCTCAAAATGGCTTTGAGAATTTCCCGAAACAAATAAAATAAAAATATAAACTCGAAAGCAATAGCGAATAACGGCAAGCACTCGAGTATGTTTAGCACATATATATGTATTTATTTAGTATTGGCACTGCACGAAAAGTAGAGTCAGCGAAAAATGAAGCTTATCAAGCGAATATTGTCAGCAAATAATCTCAGTGTGGCAAAATAAAAGACGAATCGACGATTAATGTGCTGCCAATTGAAAAGCCTTTCTGGCAGCGACAAAAAGGACTCAAACGCCATGCTGTGTACACATGTACACTTCGGTGACAACTACAATGGCAGCAAAGTGGGGCAAAAACAAAATGTGCACAAATGGCGTTTGTCTTCTCAACACAGATTTCTATTTGCTGATGTGGCTCATTTGAGCGCCTGCAAGCCAAACTGAACGCCCACCAAACGGCTGCTTGATTGTCAGCCTGTGGACGCTCGCAGGCCGCGCCAGCTGTCTGACTGATAACAGTGCCACCCAAATTACAGCGTTTTTTCATTATGCCATTATGCCAACTTAACCGACAACTTATATACTTGCTTTTGTGAGTGTGTGTGAGTATGCACTACTTTTAATGCGTCGCTCTTCAGGCGTTAAGTTGTCAAATTGTGACTTAACGGCTTACATATCCACATTCCTCCACACTGTTGTTAGTTGCCTTTTGCTGCTTTGTATCTTGTGATTTACTTGTCCCGCGCTGAAGTTGTTGTTTTTCAGCCCGAAAGTATGCTACTGCAGCTGACGACGACAAATCATGCATAGCTGTGAATTTGCCACACTAAGCCGAACATTGACAATGCAGAGAGTTTATAAATGCGTGGGATTATGGAACACTTAAAAGCGAAATTTGGCACAGTTAGCTAATCGCATGCATTACGCTGAGTTGCGAACAGGCCACTAGTACACCACTACACACACACAAACACACATCCAGCAAAGAGATTAGATAAGAAGTTATTGGTACTTCTTCTCGGTATGAGCGCTCCACTAGCAAACAGTGCCATCAATTTGGATTATGCCTTTTATACTTAGTGAGAGATAAACATTTTGCTTATTTTCGGCGTAAGGTTTAGGTTAGTTTTATTCTTTTTTAGCGCTTATAAAAGCAGTACTTCCTTTGAAGTCTTAAATCGCAATAGAACTTGATGTACAAATATTTTAAGTTGAAGTGATAATTTTCTGAATTATTTAAAATTTTATTTATTTCAGTTCAGTCTATTCACCAGCATGTAAGGAACCATCTTTTCCTATAAAATTTGTTTTTGCCTTCAAAAAGCGAATATGCTTCACTAGAGCTGGAAGGAAAACCTCGACCTGTTGAATATGTAATTTTTACTTTTTGTTATAAAATCTAATCAATCAGAGCACTCAACAGTTTAGTTTTTAATACCCTACAAATAAGAGATTTTTTATGAACAGGAGAGCTCGAGGATACTAGCAATTTAACAGCATTAAACACTTTGGACTCATTATTTATGGACTATTTTCATACAATTTATTTTTTTTTTGCTAAACAAGTATATCTAAGGATTAAGCTTAACACTTCAAAGTATATGAGCTCGCCTCCCGTCCATTAATTGTACTCACTTACTTGCATTCGATATTAATTTACTATTGGCGATAAATTAATTACAGTTAATTATTTAAAGTCCAATTCAAGTCTTTAAGTAACATTTATCTACTTTCCGTCAGCGGGCGAGTGGCAAAGCACACAGGGGATTGATTAGCAGTTCCCTGCTTCGGCACCCACCTCGGCGTATAATTGATTGCACCCGCAGCAGGACTCATTTAACTGCGTGCGGAAGGGGAAGGCGGTGTGTGGAACCTGCTGGCTGCGCAATTTGTTGGTATTTCCGGCATTTTCCGTTTTGCACACGCATAGCGATAAGATTTGACATTATCTAAGCGAACAATAACAATAACACGGTTGCCTAGCAGGTGTTTGTGTGCATGTTTTTGGTGATGTGAAATGTCGATGCAGAGGGAATTGAACCAAGCAGTGTTGTGTTTTTGCGAGGCTTGCATGAAATGTTAACGGAATAGGCAACGAGGTGGGTCAAAGCATTAAGCATGACATCCATCACTTGTCAAACGACGAAAAACAAGACAAACGCCGTCGAGTTAATGAACTCAAATGCATTGAGAAAATTTAGATTTCATTTGCTTATTCACTGTAGTTGTGTGCAGCCTAAATATGCAAAAAATTTTAAAACAAAATTAGTCAAATATTTTTTATACCCTTGCAACATGTTACTGCAGAGTATAATAGTTTTGTTCACCTAACGTTTGCACGTATCACTTAAAACTAAGAGATAGATATAGGGCTATGTGTATATAAATGATCAAGATGACGAGAAAAATTTAAATCCAAGTGACTGTCTGTCTGTCAGTCCGTCCGTCCGTACATGCTGTAACTGGCGTAAAAGTTAAGATATCTTGATGAGACTTGGTATGCGGTTTCCTTAGTAATAAGAAAATACGAGTTCGTAGATGGGCGTTAACGGACCACTGCCACGCCCACACAAAGCCATTAACCGCAAATTTATGAAGTGCCATAATTAAGTAGTAAATTAATATATAAAACTCTAACTTGGCACAGGCGATCGCAGTAGCATGGGGACTATGGACAAAATTTTTTTTAAAAAGGAGGCACGGTTCCGTTCCCAAGTTTAATGTGCATATCTCTAAAACCACTTCACCACAACTCCTACCGATAGTGTGAAAATGGATGAAATCGGATGGTAACGCCGCCCACTCTCCGTATAACGGTACTGTTAAAATCCAGTGAAGATGGGTATGGCACCGCGCACTTTTACGTGAAATTACATATTTCGGGACCAGCCAGAGCAATTTCAACCAAATCTGGTATTTAACATTCTTCTTAAATTTGTAAGATCTTTATTTGGACCTCAGTACCTATGGTTGACTTTTTACCCAAAATTTCGGTCAATGTGTCAGATTTATAATTAAAATTTGAAGCAAATCCTTTCCTGACAGTAAAATGTCTGTGTGCTACAAATGCAACGCATTGCGTTATTACTTCCCTTAGCCCCCCTATACCTAATATAAACATTTTCGAAGTTCCGGATGACTTTTTCCACATATATCGGACTACTATATATGTGAGTTATCCTAAGAAAATTGAGAGAGTTTTTTTAAATTGTTTTTTCTTATAACGGTACATTTTTCTGCTTAGAATGAATAAAATCGGATGAAAACCCATATACATAACTAACAGGCCTTATGTACCTGTAGGTTTTTCCCTCTGCAAGTTGTAAGAGTATGAAATGTTCGGTTATACCCGAACTTACCTCTTCCTTACAAGTTTCATTATGGTTTTAATATAATAATAATGTTTTATTGCAAAGATAAAAGTTCTGATGGAGTTTAATCGGCTTTTTTTATATTTTCAGGTGGTATGAAGAGAGACATGCAAAGTTATTATGATTTTTAAGAATAGGGCATAATAAAGAGGATAGGCAAAGGTGTTATATATAAGAAGAGGGTAGCGATAGCAGGTGGAAGTAGAAAATCCGCAGTTAGAAAGTTCGAATAAAAATATTAAGAACCTATTTATTATTCAACGGTGGTGTGAAGCTACCAACATATATTTATCAATAGAGCCCAACGGTACGTTCAAGCCTTTTAACAGCTACCCATTACTACCCATTACATAACCTAAAGCGTATTCTATTGTTAAAAAGAGTCCTAGAAGGAAGCAGTAAAGGTGTTGTAAGAAATAGGAGGCGGACCA
This sequence comes from Bactrocera tryoni, assembly GCF_016617805.1. Lineage (NCBI taxonomy): Eukaryota > Metazoa > Arthropoda > Insecta > Diptera > Tephritidae > Bactrocera > Bactrocera tryoni. The sequence continues at coordinate 87,908,387 of NC_052499.1, forward strand.
ATTCGCTAGTACTCGTAATATTCTTCAGCAAGATCTGTAGAAGGAAGTTCACTATACTTAGACTCCTTTTGCTTATTATATTACTATACTCCAAGCGAAGTGGTGCAGATTTCTTACTTAAAATTATATATTAGTGGCGCAACTAAATTCCTGATGTTTGTTAATAGATGACTCCAGCAGTTACTGGTGATCGATTTTGATATATCCAAAACTTGTTAAACTTAACTTAGGCATATGAAGAAGGAACTTCGTTTCCACATTAGTGACTTTGTTTATATGTCATATACTTTTGGTTGTGCGAAAAAGTTCGATTTTTTGCCAACTAATCGCAATTTACGGCGAGTCAAAGAAATCGGCGGCTGAAGCACATCGGGAGCTCCAAAAGGTGTACGCTGCTGCGCCAAGTGAAACAACGTGCCCGGATTGATTTCATCACTTCAAGCGAGACGATTTCGATATTAGGGTCAGTGGGGCAATCTGGCCTTATTTTACATTTTTTTTTTTAGAAATTTTTATTCTCCAATAGAACTTTCTTTCAATATCATGAGGTATATCGTGGAGTGTATAAACCAATTTTTTTGGAATTTTTTGATGACATCCGTCGGAGAAATGCCTGGGTTTTTTCACTCGCGGACACGATTTCTCATGTTTGGATCATCTGAAATACAAAAACCCAATTTATTCTTAAAAAGTAATCATGAAAAAATGTTGATAAATAAAAAAGTAATTAACGTTTCTTTTTTTTAATTTTTTTCCATGTTATTTACATAAATTGTGTCATAACATTGTCAATAAATTATAAAAAATAGAGGAACGATAGTCAGGCGTTTTGTGTACATTTAAAAAAATTAGGCAAATCGGTTGATTAATTCGACCGGAACCAGGTCCGCCAGTTTAAAAAAGTGTGTTTTGAGAAAAACGCGTTTAAAGTTTTAGTTGTGCACTCCGTGCGCTCCGAACGTCGAGCGGTATTATTATTTTTCGGCCTTTTTCGAAACCTTCCAATGGTAAAATGGATTTCTACATTAATTCTAAGGGTATAAGAGAGCAGAAAATTACAAAAATAAATAAATTTTTGAAAAAAGATTACCCTACTGACCTCTTAACAACCTTCCGCGTAAAGGAAGTCCAAAATCCTTCGAAGACACTAAATTATAGTCGTTGCTTAATGAGGAACCGTGGCAGCATTTCGAGTCACCCGCCAAGTCATTTCAAAGTGATCACACGCGCTAGGAATGGTTCAGAAACAAGAAACTTGAGTTTCTTATTACCTCAATACCGGGAGATGCAAGAAAAAGTAATCCTGCTGCACGGCAATGGTCCATCTCACATTGCCAAACCCATTAAAACTCACCTAAAACTCGTAAATGGGAAGTCCTACACCACCCACCACATTGGATTTTTGTTCCATTCGGTGATGTTCGACTTAGTTGCGCACTTAAACTTTCACTAAACTAACCGGATTTACTTAAAGTCTGAAGATTTTCTGAGACGCTTAGTTTTTAATCAGTCAGTCAAATCAAAATTAGCAGCATTTAAATAAAACTAATTAAACACAATATTTTTTCCAGTGTAGAGGAAGTGAATTTATCTATCAAATTCATTGCAAGCAATTGATATTCGGTCATTGTTCTTGACAAGACAACTTCCGTTGCATGTTCACGTACACACCCACACACAGGCACATACAAGTACGAAAGTATATACATACGTATGTGTGGAGGATGGTGTAAAAATATGCTTTAGTCGACGAATATTTACCAATGGCTGCCATTGTCGACGGCTACATTTGCTGCAGTTGCATTATGTGGCGGAAATGAGCATTTTTATTGCTGTTCCTATTGTTTACACGGCTGCCATTGTGTTCCTTCAGCCAGCTATGGCAGTCGCATGTAATTGCTGCAAGCGCCGCCTCTCTTCGCACTCACATGCATGCGCCAGTTTACAGCCCAGAGGCAGGTTTTTTCCTCAGCACCCATCGTCTCATGTGTTTTTGAAAATAATTGCGACTGCTCGTTGCCGCTCAAAGCCCTGACAAGTTGAAGAAACGGTCGACCCCAAAGCAGCTCTTAGCTCCCTTTGCCGTGCTTGTGGCGCGTGTGTGTGAGTTTGTGGCTTGCTGAAAACGCTGCTACATAAACGTTGTTGTTATTTATACTGTCATGCGTTTGCCACAAGCTCGTGCTTGCGTTTTTAATTAAAAGTAACAAAACCGCAACAATTGCAACTAGTTGCCATAAACATATTGCTGATTGCAGCGACATAAAATGACTCGTTTTCCCGTTTGCCGGAGGAACGAATAAAGCACTCACTTCGTGCTATTTTATTGATTCTTTTGTTTTAATTTCCCTGCTTGGCTTACCATCCTTGTTAGCTAAGGTACCTTAGGCGGATAAAAGTGCGTGCTTTGCTAAGTGTGACTTACAACTCGACTTGAAGCAAACTGCTCTGACTAGTGGAATTTTCGTACATCCGTTCGTTTGTCGTGCAAGTGAAAATAGAGAAATAGTGAGGCATCTTTATGAAACGTGTTCCTCAACATTTGGAGTATGATGGTACTGCAAATGGATGACATTGGTGGATTGATACGCCCACAAAATGGATATATTCGAAATTTCTTCAACTAAGTAACCTACGGAGAGTATCACATTTCAATTTAAAGATTTATGTGAACTTCTCAGAAGTACTACTTTTTCAATAGCCAAGCTGTTAACTTTTTTACGAAAATTCACGTTTTGTAAAGAATGCGCGCGCATTGCTCATCTTATGCGCCAGATAATCGATCTACTGAACGTACTATTCGCAACACCATCACCCATCTTGAGACTCAGCATTCATTATTGGACCACGTTCAGCACGTAGTGAAGAAAATATAGCAGCCGAAGCTGAGAATGTACATGAAGACCGTAAAGAGTCGATTCGGTGCCGTTTGCAGCGACTCGGGCTGATGTTTGGAACGCATTTTATGTCAAGATCTTAAATTGAATGCGTACAAAATACAGCTTGTGCAAAAACTGAAGCTGCTCGACCTTCCCAAGCAACATCGCTTTGTTCTATGAGCTCTTGAAAAGTTTCAAGAAGGTCCAACCTTTTCGAGCCAAATTTTGTTCAGCGATGAGGCTCATTTCTGGTTCAGTGGGTATGTCAACAAACCAAATTACCGCAGTTGGGACGAAGAGTTAAGTTGAGATTCAAGAGATGACATTTCAGCTAGAAAAAACAATGTGTTGATAAGATTTGTGGGTCGGTGGAATCATTGGTCCATATTTCTTCTAAAATGATGACAGTAAGAAAGTAACCGTCAATGGCGACGTTATCGCGCCATGATAACCACTATTTGATACCTGAAATCGAAATTCCTGATCGCGGCGGCATTTGGCTTAAACATCGCATCAATCATTGGATTTATTGAGAGAACACTTCGGTGAGTATATTATTTCACGTTTTGGGCCGTTCGGTTGGTCACTTTTTCCAATGGTGATATATAAATCGTAAAGTCTATGCCTACAATCCTTTTGACACAGGCCTTGGAGTAAAACATCACGCGTGTCATTCCCCAGTTACCAGTCGAAATGCTCGGACGAGCCATCGAAAATTCGACTCAACGGATGGACCGTCTGAGACGTAATCCTGGCAACATTTGAAAGAGATATTCTTCAAACAAGAAATGCAAAAGAATGTCCCTTCGAATGATAATAAACATTCCCCACTAAATTTGAAGTTTCGGTGTTTTTTGTTTAAAAAAGTACTGTACAGGTATGAAGTTTTGGGAAATAAAATAACATTTTATTTGAGCGCTTCAAACTAAAATGACTCCAAAAAAACAAATTTAATAGTTTGTTTGAAGCTTGTACCAATGCTCGAATGTATGTGTCCCTGAGTACAAATCCTCACACTTCCACATACTCCCGTACACTTGTGGAGTGTAAAAATAAAAATAATTTGTGTTGAGTGCCACTTATAACTTTATTCAATTATGCGCATATAAATTTTCGCCGGCACCGACAAACATACAAACACCCGGGAATACGCAACTGTAGTTGCCGATGTTACTTGTATTGCATGTCTTTTATAGTATGTACACATGTACAGTTGTGAATTGGAACGAAGCGATGTCTCATAAAGCCTACTAGAGCGGCTGGCGTCTCGTTTTACGGATAATCAGAAACAAGTAGAAAACATTTGTTCGGGATAACGTAAACAGAATCGTTACAAAAATGTTCAAATCCAATAAATGTCAGCCACATACTCGCACACTGGCGAACAACGCATGGTAATAACACTAACAACAACAATAGCAATGCTACACCACAGCTGTTGACAGGCACTCATGCGTGCGGCGCCGCAGACTCACAAGGCAACCGAAAGGAGGCTTAGGCAACAACAAAAAGACAATTACGAGAAATAAATATTAACCATGGAGAGCAGGTCCACGGGGAATCGAAAGGAGGAGGCGATAGAGAACATGGGTAGGTGTGACTACAATAAAAGGCGGCAAAGTCAGGGCAACAATGACAAAAGTGGAAATCAATTGCAGCATTGGCCAAAGCCAAGTGTCGCATTATGAACAGCAGCGAGGAGGCGAAGGAGAGAGAGTACAGTCTGCAAGTGGGTGAGAGCCGGGCGGGCGCCACCTACCGTCATGTGCCTATGTGTGAAGTGCCAGGCAAACGCGTGAGTGTATGAGTGCATCTGTGACTGGATATGCCTGGATATGTTTGGTATATGATACAATTATGCTGGTATTTCTGTTGATGGCCTTTTGCTGGCACAATTGGCTCGCATATTTTTCCATAAGATAGTCGTCGGTTCTTCATATATATTTATGTGCTTCGTTAGTGCATAAATTCTGCTGGCGTTTTAATGAGTCTGTTTCTTTCAGCCGAAATTATTGCTGTTCAATGTTTCTCTTGTTAGGCGAGTCAAATGCACACTGCTGAGGTACTGACGCTCATTTAACATACACAAACGAGTGTAATAAATGCACTTATTTTCATGACATTGCTGCTGTTGTAGACACGTGTCTCTAAGTTGTTGTACACAATTGGATTTTGAGAGTTCATAATCTTCAGGGTCACATTTTATTTATGGCTGCCATCTGACTCCTATTGACAGCGTCCCTTGTGTAGCAATACACATGACCAACAACAAAAGTTCGATCATTATTGACTTTATATAAGGATAACATAAATTTTGTTCAGGTTACGAGTACATAAAAAGAGAATATCTTCCAAAGAGCAACACTGATTTCTAGACAGAATCATTGTTTGATTAATACCAAAATGAAGTGTGTGGATTTGCGCTTAATGTACTGTTTTTGGTGCGCAATATATATACATATCGTTTTATTTAAAGTATTGTCTCATCGCATATAAGGTTTTTAGAGCATATTGTGAGAAAGATTAAAGACCACCGTCAGCAAACTGATTGGACCTTATCAGTATGGATTTAGACTTGAAAAATCTACTATCGACCAGATATCCAACATGCGCCAAATCTTGGAAAAAAACCGTGAAAAGAGGATCGACTTACACCACCTCCTGTTTTGGAACAGCTCGAATATAGTCATAGATGCAATAAATATCTAAGTGCATAAGTAATTGAAGTAGGTTTTCGCAAATATTCTTTCTTATTTTGATATCGAGTTTACTAGTAAAGTGAGACACAGAAAAATCACCAAAATAAACAAAAATCTGAAAAGAGTATTTCGTCCAAACTAATGTTGCCACCACATAATTAAAGTGATAATCTTAATATAAAAAAGCAATTTGGTAACCCTGCATGGCACTTTCTTAATCGCAATTCTAATAAATATCCCTTTTTTCACAAGCACTCCCACCACATTTTGTTGCACGTTTGCCAGCAACACCTACAAACCATTTGCCGTCGTCACGCCAATAAATCTTCCAAACTCGTATCAACACAAACACAAATTCCGCACGCTGTACGCACTTAATTTACAAGCTGCACAAGCTGCACAAGCTGGTGTGCCAAAAGCCGGTAACCAGGCTATGCGTCCGCCGCAAGCCAGCCTTCTTGGTTACATTGTTGTCACCTTTGCTGCAGTCAGTCGACTTCATTACTCTCATTAAGAGTGCATCTGCCGGCACGAATGCACAGCGGTTTTTCACTTCTCCACATAACTCTGCCCGAAGTCATGCATCTTTGCGAAGCTCCGTGTGAGCTTCTGCGTTGGTGTGTCTTCCAATTACCTGTCAACATAATAAAGTGGCCTGCACTGCTGCTTTGCGCTTAACTCCTCAAGTGAACATGTGCCGGTGTGCGGGGCTTATGTGAGCGCTACATTGTGTACGCCGCGAAAACTGATGGAGATCTTTAATGAAATTATGTTTTGTAATTTTTAAACCATTTTTGAGATTTTTTATGCCCGTTTCACACACATTAACGCAATTTCACATTTTGTTATGGTTGTTACTCATACGCCCCGGTGCACTGTGTGAAGAAGGATGCAACTTTTTGGAATTATATACTTGAAGCAAAGTCAATTATGCAGTGAAAATTTCCATAAGCTTATGAGAATATATGATTCTATCAAACCAAAACTCATTTCAGATTTCCTTGGAAAATGCTAGCTTTCAAAAGCAAGAAAATATATTCTTGCATATATTTACTCCAAAGCCTGTCTTATATTCCAAGCAATAAAGATTTTATTAGCTTCTGAGAATGTTTGGTAAATGTAACTTTCAGAAATCAGAACTTTTTCCCATAAATATTCGAAGAATTCAATTCAGTTCTCTAGAAAAGGAGAGTTATATGTAGTATACTTCACATACACATCCAAATGCAACATATTGGCGTAAGCTTAAATGCGTTTGACCCGGCGCAAGCAACTTTGACCTTTTATAATACCCTGTTAAGTACGAAATTGTGGAAAAAGTTCAAAAACAAAGACACAAAACAAAAACGTTCAAACGTCGAGCAATGCAATATGACACATAGCCGTTTGCCAAGAAAAGCCCAATAAACTGCCTGAAAGAGGCATAGCTTTCGTTTTAGCCCCTCTCTATGGTATTTGTGACCGCGCACATTTATTTTGCCCTTGCCATAGCATTCTTTTGCTCAAATAAAAACTCGGCAGCACACAAATTATTACCGAGCACATCAGATACACAAATACTCGCCCATAGAGAGAATTCTTTTGGATTTACGCATTCATAAAAAAGAGATACCGAACACCGCAATTCCAGCGCATTCCAACTAGCAACGCTTTGTCGCGCACCATTCACTGCCGCGTGACAGCAGCGCTTAGCCACAGTTCGCTTAGGCCGACCACACATAGGCGCATGCTTCCGTGGAGACTTTTAAGGCAGCCGAAGTTGTTTGTATTGTAGTACAACTAATGGAAAAGTTCACTAATGCTCGCCAAAAAGTCGGACGGAAGCTTTTGTTTTTTGTGCGCCTAAAACTATGCAATGTGCGGCGACTAAATACCACTGCCTTCAACAGTGTGGCACTTGCTAGTTATTTACTGTTTCATCTGTACACTCAAAAGCAGCAGGGTACGAGCGAATTCTTGCTTTACTCACGCCACTGGGATTTTTAACGTCATAAATTGAGTAGATTTATACGTATCCCTTTCAAATTGATCAGTCGAATAGACCAAATCAAGTGGTTAAAAACCAAAACCAACCCCAAACAGCTAAGAATTTCGAAATTTCATTAAGATTCTAAAGTACTAAGATTTCATAATAAATTCTATAGTTGCTGCGGCAATTCCATTTCATAGCTAGATATATTCATATTAAATTTTTTCAACCTGTCCTTCCTAAAAGTTAATGTCGACCCATATATTACGGCAACTTCCGATGGAATTGTGGAAAGGGGGTGTTGCTAGATGTTCGAGAGAAATATTTTAGGTACGGTTTATGGACCGTCAGGTAGTGACAACATCGAAACAACGATGCCTTTAATTGACTTTTAGGGCCAATTGCCAAGCAAAGTCACTTCTTCGCGCTCCTTTGAGAATCCAATCAAATCTCTCTGGGAGTCCTTTAACCAATTCTATGTCTCAATATTTTATAACATCATCTTCAGAAATGAATTTTAAAATATTTTAACAGTCAGTATTCAAAAATAATTTTTAAAAATATTTGGGGAGTCGAAAAGGTCTTTTCGTATTTTGCAATAAATGTCCCTGCAGTAGTACATCTCCAGTGCTTCTAATCACATTGCATCATACCATATACTGCTGGAAAGGGTGTAAACATTAAATTCGGGGAAGTTTGAAAAAAGTTGCAGCTGTTCAAAAATGAGTGAAAATACTGAAGAAATTTGCAAAATTTTGAAATTTTTGTATAAAAAATGAAAAAAATGTCACGCAACCCATATATCAATTAGTGTAGCAGAAGAATGATTCGCTCGCTTTCGTTCTGGAAATATCGATGTGAAAGATGCTCTGGTGGACCTATCGTTGAAATTGTGGAAAAGATTGACCGGGACTATCAACTAAGCAGCGATGACATCGCCAAGGAACTTAACGTTCATTACCAAACGGTTTTGAACCATTTAACGGAGTAAAGTTGGCTTCAAGAGAAGCCTGTGAAAGTTACTTGTCGCAGTTTTTCGTCGAGAAACCAGAAAGGTATTACACTGATGGAATAATATCTCTAGCGGAAAAATGGCAAAAAGTGGTCTACCAAAATGGTACATATTGGGTTCATTAAAGTTCATTATTAAAATAATAAAAATCAACTTATATTTTTTTGATTAGAAATACGAAAATACTTTTTCGACTACACAATAATTTTTTTTTTTTTGTAATTATTATTTGGAAACAAACAATGCTCTATGAGAACAAAGTAGAGTTTTGTGAATTGTTCGCAATCAATTACCTGTTCATTGAACCCGTTCAGCTCTTAAAAGCCAACTATCCCTTTACGATAATGTCGATTATTTTATTTAAGGGTCTCACGAACAACTGTAATTCCAAAAAGCACGTGCTCCACCCGATCTACACTTTCAAATTTAGATAGATTATATATAGGTGAGATTCTCTAACCTTTATTTAACTGATTTTGAAGAAATTTACGTTTCCAGGTATCCTGCATTTCATTTGACGGGTAATACCAAAAACAACAATATTTCACAATACAATTCTTATTTGAAATGAAAAATTTTGGTTTTCTACAAATAAAGGGTGTGATCCCCTAAAAACGCTGTATTAACTTGTTTTTTTCTCGGCTTCAAAAAAGCTCAGGATCGCACACTTGTCCCGACATATGAAAACTCGTGTCAGTCCATGTTCAGCTCCGGGCTTATCCTTCCAATGCACTTATTAACCATACGGGACAACTCTCGACCCGCCGCCCGCACTGCTTATTCTTAAGCGCACATTTATCCACTGTCATAACTATTGTTCGCTGCCAAAACACGCTGTAAAACACAATGCAGACAATGCAAACTCCTTGAAAGCCACTTAATTTTGCTGCTGCATTTATTTCTCTCCATTTATCGCAAACCTGCCGCATAACGCTGCAGCCACCACGAACCGAGCGCTCCACGCTCTAAGTCAACTGCAACCTCGACCCTCCATAATGCACTCACAAACACACACACTAACATACGCGAATGTAATGCCACGCGCTGAAAAATTTCGCTCATAAATACGAAATGAAGCAGAAAAGCGCAACAAACAGCAAAAACTCAGCCAAGTAAGAGAAGTATGCCAAGTAAGCGAGGAAGTAATATAAATTTTAGCTATAAAAATGTGTAGAAAATAATCGCAAGCAGGAAATAAAATCCACTAAAAGTAGCGTGCAAAAACAATTTGTCAAAATAATATGAGGTGATGCAGCTGCCACTGGTATTACGAATGTCAACAGTGCAAGCGCCACCGACACACTTACACCGTTACTAATGCAGAAGTTGTTGCAACAACAACAATGATATCCAGCTCCGTTTCACAAATAACTGCAATTTTCTCATTCTGATTTTTATTTTTATTTCCGTTTTTCGTTTCATTTCATTTCTTCACTTAATTCCGACATCATTTTCACATTTTCCACATTTCGCCATAATCTGGACGACAAGCGAGGTCGCGCGGAACTCGCACTATCAGCAAATATGAACTCTTGCCCCGAAAGCTTGACAAATTTAATATTTGTCTGATCACTCACAAATCTACTATTTATACAATTATATGCACAACAACAACGACAATGCAATTTTTGGTATAGATTTCTATGTTATTTTGCAGTAACAAGAACAACATCTAGCAGATAAAGCTGATTTGAGGCTTTCAGCGTTATTGGATTTTGAACATTGAGCCAATAGAACAGTAGTCGCGCTCACAATACAATCCGGTGCGACAGACGCATTGAAATGCAACACTATGCGTTTGCCTTTCGATTAGTGTAGAATGCCATGCGGAGTCTACAAACGTAATTGGCGACTAATAACAGTAAATTGTAGTACCAGAAACAAGCTGGAGGAGGTCAAGTGGCTATAAGTACAAAATACCAATAATTTATTAACCTGTTGTTCTTCTTCTTCTTTATTAAGCTAGACACTGCTTACGCGATTATAGTCGAGTTAACAACAGCGCGCCAGTCGTTCTTCTTTTCGCAATGTGGCGCCAATTGGAGATTCCAAGCGAAGCAAGGTCCTTCTCCCCTGGTCCTTCCAACGGAGTGGAGTCTTTTAATTCGCTGAACTATGTCAATGTCGTCGTATATCTCGTACAGCTCATCGTTCCATCGAATGCGATATTCGCCGTGGCCAACGCGCAAAAGAACATAAATCTTTCGCAGAACTTTTCTCTCGAAAACTCGTAACGTCGACTGCACCATAAAGCAGGACGGGAGTTATGAGTGACTTATAGAGTTTGGTTTTTGTTCGTCGAGAGAGGGCTTTACTTCTCAATTGCGTACTCAGTCCGAAGTAGCACCTGGCAAGAGTTATCCTGCGCTGGATTTCCAGGCTGACATTGTAGGTGGTGTTTACACTGGTTCCATGAGTCTCGAGTACGACAACTGTTTGTTTGATGACAGGAGATATTTCGTCTTGCCCTCGTTCACTGCCAGACCCCTTTGCATTGCTACCTTGTCCAGTCTGGAGAAAGCAGAACTAACGGCGCGGTTGTTAAGGCCGATGATATTAATATCATCGGCATACGTTGGCAGCTGTACACTCTCATAAAAGATTGTACCTGCTCGATAAAGTTCTGCCGCTCGAATTATTTTCTCCTGCAGCAGGTTGAAAAAATCGTACGATAAGGAGTCGCCTTGTCTGAAACCTCGTTTGGTATCGAACGGCTCGGAGAGGTCCTTCCCGATCTTGACGGAGCTTTTGGTGGTGCTCAACGTTAATTTACACAACCGTATTAGTTTTGCGGGGATACCAAAATCAGACATCGCCGTTTAAAGGCAGCTTCTTTTCGTGCTGTCGAAAGTAGCTTTTGCAATTGACGTAGAGGTGGTGAGTGTCTATTCTCTTTCAATGGGTCTTTTTCAAGATTTGTCACAGAGTGAATATCTGGTCAGTTGTTAATTTGCAAAGCCACACTGATAAGGTCCAATCAGTTTGTTGACGGTGGGTTTTAATCTTTCACACAATAAACTCAATAGAACTCTACATGCGTTGTTGACAAGGCTTATCCCACCGTAGTTGGCGCAGATTGTGGGTTCGCCCTTTTTGTGGATGTGTGGCAGAGCACAATTAAGTCCGACCATGTTTTTCGAAGAAGCTGAGTCATGCTCCTTATCAGGTCTTCGCCGTCGTGTTTGAATAGCTCGGCCGGGAATCTATCGGCCCTTGCCGCTTTGTTTTTCTTCAGACGGGTATTTGCTTTTCGAACTTTTTCATGGTCGGGCAATGGAACATCTGCTCCATTGTCACCGATTGGGGAATCGGGTTCGACTTCTTCTGTCTTTATGCTTACACTGCCATTCAGCAGGCTGGAGAAATGTTCCCTCCATAATTTTAGTATGCTCTGGGCATCGGTTACTAGATCACTTCCTTGGGTTCTACAAGATTATGCTTCGGCCTTGCAACCTTCTGTTAGTCGCCGCATTTTTTCGTCGAATTTTCGAGCATTACCCTTGTCGGCCAGCATGTCAAGCTCTTCATATTCACGCATTTCGTCCTCTTTCTTTTTCAGTCTGCAAATGCGTCTCGCTTCTCTCTTCAACTCTCGGTATCGATCCTATTTTTTTTGGATTTTCACCTTCTTTATTTAATATAAGAACACTCTTTGTTGGTATACTCTTCTGGTTAAGCAATTTGTCTTTACACTTACCCATTTTGGTCTTTCTTTTTTTTACCCAACCTTTTCAGCTCTTGCTTCACTTGGTGCTTGCGTGACGCCCTTCAGGGAGGCGGGTGATTCGACATCGTATCCGTTTGTCATGCTAGCTCGCGAAAATCTAACGTTTCCTTCCGGTTGGTACCTAAAGAACTATTTATGGGATCTCTGCGTTCAAGTATATTTACTATAGTTTTACGGCATTGCAAATACTTGTAAAACAACAAATAATCTAAAAAAATTGAACTGTTGCTCGATAGATTGATATCTATCGCACAAAAACTGAAGATATAGTGCCATGGTTTCAAATCTGGATCGGATTTTATAAATAACCATAGAACTTAAGGTATCTCTTATAATATAAACTATTTGCATCATAAGTGATGGTATTTTTATATACATTATTATAAAATCAGCTCAAACTGGCACTGCCACATTCAGCATAGACAAGACGCTGATCAGTATATGTAGCGCTTCGTCATAGGCAGCTTTCTTAACACTCGTGTCATTGTTGGCAATAGCTTTCATTAATAAATTGTAGGCGTAATTTAGGTCTGCTTGTTTGGCACCAGATAGACCAGGTTTAGCAAGAGCGCTTTGAATATTCCTCGCCAAATCATTGATGGCCCTGTCTAAATCCTCTCTTTTTATCCCTTCATATTTTTCATCTAGTCTTCTTTCAGTCTCTTCTTTCCACTGACTATAGCCTGCGTGAATTGGAGTAGATTATACAGATATATGTGATTATATGTTTCAAACTCTTACTCATGGTTGTTGTTTCACTTTTGTCCGATTCCCTCGAACTGCCCGCGGTTGTTGGTACAGTTGCTGGTGCACTTGCTGGTGTTGTAACTTGATCTGGTTGTGATCCAGTGCTTGAATTTGTAAGTCCGTCAGCTTCTCCGGCACTCGTTGTGCCAACTGAACTGTCGACAGTTGTACTTGAAATGACGGTAGTTGCAGTTTCATCGGCAGCCGTGCTATCCTGACAAGATGACAGGGTACAAAGTATTGCCATGACAATTGCAACCGCGCTTACTTTCATTTTAGACCACGGGAAGAAATAAAAATTGATTTGAATATGCTTCGCGACTCACTGCTTTCTGGTATGCAAATGTAAATGGATTTGGCTTTTGTGCACTATAAATAGGTAAGCCCTGTTATAGAAATTCATTACTATCTGTATAGTTCCGTCGTCGGAAAATTTAGATTACTTTTAGAACGCAACCATTTTTATTACCTGCACACACATCCACGCGCATATAATTTACAATATTTTTTCCTGATATGACTAGGCGAAGTTTACTTTTATGATTTTAAGAACTGCTTCAGATAAAAAAAACTAATTTAAAAACGCTTGTGACGTGTTTGCGTGTAATTAGCTAATTTAAGCTCCTCAAAGTTGCAACAATTATCTATTACATAAAGTTACTTCCTAGTCGTATATTTATTAAGTTCTAATACTGGATCAGTTTCTGCAATTCACTTACTAAGCGAGCGCCTACAGAATACTTGTTGAAGGAATAAAATGGTTTTGAAGCAATTTACGACTGGAGGGCAGTGTAAGGAATTTTCTTGACCGTTGAAGTATTTTTTATATTCGTTATAAAAGCATTCACACTCTGTCTTACTTGTTTGCGATATTTCTAGCAAAATTGTTGACGACTTCGTTCAAAAATCCTTTGCTCGAAAATATTTTATAGACCTATACAGGTACTGGGGAAAATCTAAATCACTGCACTAAAGATTATAACCTTGACCTCAAAAGTGGAAAAATTTGAACTCAAAGGCACAAGCACATACAAAATGTTCCCGTGCCAGTGAGACAAAGAAGTGAGGAAGACCCAAATCAGTCCCTGACACGTCGTTCTCAAGCGTTGAGTATCTCTGTGAAATCGTTGGCCTACATCCTTAAAAGAGGAAATTGACGCAAGCACTGAAGCCGCTTAACCAGCAGAATCGTTGTATGTTCGTGAATTAGGCTGAGCAACAACTTGGAAATGATTTGGATTTTCATAGAAAAATCATCTTCAACGATGAGGCTCATTCTGACTGATTGGCTTCGTCAATAAGCAAAATAGGCGTTATTGGTCTGGCAGGAATCCACACATACTCGATGAGTCACCATTGCATCCCGAAAAAATTGCGAACATTACCGTTCTTCTTCCGTCATGATGAAGACCAACAGGTTACTGCGAATGGGAATCGCTAGCACTCAATAATAACTGAATATTTTTTGGTCGAATTAGATGATATGGACTTGGACAATAGGTGGTTCCAACAGGACGGCGCCACAAGCCAAGCGTATCCATTGGCCGCCTCGGTCCAGCGGTTTGACGACGTTAGACTAAGTATTTCCTGTGGGGCTACGTCAGGTCTACAAGGTTTATTCCAAAATAAACAGGACTTTTTGAATCTAGCGCCCCTGGTGGCGCCATCTATATGTCGGCTGATGCGTTAGAATCTGCTATTTTTATCGATTGTCCAGTGAGACATTCATGACATTTCATCGATTGGAAGTGAAGTTATCGCGATTTAAGTGTCAGTATGTTTGGGTCTTCGGTGCGAAAATGTGCCTCGAACAAAGAGCCAACATTAAATTTTGTTTCAAAATCGGAAAAACTGTTACCGAAACGTTACAATTGATGAAACAAGTTTATGGCGATAATTGCCTATCTCGTAGCAGAGTGAGGACATAAAAGACGATCAACCTGTGGGCCAATCAAAATCTGAGATCACCGGAAATTCGAAACTGTGCGTGAATTCATCAAAAATCAGCCGAAATCATCATTGAAATTCATGAAAACGGTATTGAACATCTCCAAAACATCGATTTATCGCATTTTGACCGAACATTTGGGCTTACGAAAGGTGTGTGCACGGTTTGTTCCGCTTAAATTGACTGACGACCAAAAATTGCTCAGAATCCAACTTTCGGAGGACGATTATTTGACCAAAAATCACATTTTAACCATTAACCACTCCCCGTATTCACCTGAATGCCACCGTGTGACTTCTTCCTTTTCGGAAAAATGCATTTGCCCATGAAAGGAAAGCGATATGCAGACGTGGGGGCCATTCAAAAGGCTTGCACCGGCATGCTGGCGGCCATACCGGCCAACGAGCTAAAACACTCGTTCGACATGCGACCGTGCAAAAAACCGTATGGAAGCAGAAGGAGACTACTTTGAATAAAATAAATTGATTTTGTCGAAAAAATCTATTGTTCTGTTTTTTTTTTTAAGTCCTTTTTACTTTGGAACCCACCTTGTATGGTCTATGCCAACAAACCAGCGATGATTGATGAAATTCGTACGAATATCGAAATGAAATTGCAACAGTATCGGCCGATTTATGCTTGAAAACCGTCGAGAATAGCGGTTTTGTAGCGCTCTCATTGAAAAATCCGTTACTACCGTTACTTACTTCTCTGATTGCTGGACACCAACTCACCTGCGCCACTGCCATTCTGAAAGTCAAGTCCACATATTTTGTGCTCATTTCATAGTAATGATAGCGGTAGTGTCTAAACCGGATTATAGAGCATTTTTATTATCTAATCCTTGTTCCTCCCTTACGTGCAGATGCCAGTATTAAAAATATTACAAAACGTATTTCATTTGCAACTTCGCTCAAACATTTCCCACTAAGAAGAAAAGCAACAATTTGTTTCGTCATCAAAATGGAGCATTTGGCTTTGTGATGGCTTAGCCAAACAAATACTTAGAATGATTAAAGAAATTAAAAATATTGCTTTCGTTACGTTTCGCTAACGCAAACGCATATTTCCTTACGCCATCCGACGGCGGCACACTAGTGTGTAAAAGTGCGTTTGTTTAGAGGGAATCCATTAGCTTTCGCCAGAGACGCAATGTCTTCCAAGTCATTTTGCAGGCGCCAGAATATTGCTGTTGTTTTTGGTAGCAGCTATTTCACCACATCTTTTCATTTATATAAGTAGGTATACTGTTACACAACGATTTTTGTTTTGGTTTTTTAGTGTTCCGCCAGTGTGAAAACTCGGCTGATGTCACGCTAGCGTAACCCCAATGAAGCGGTATTGCGGGACTGCCGGGCGGACGCGCGGTGAAAGGGCGGAATTACAGCGAACGCGTAAGTAAATGCAAAACCAAACATTTCACAGCGCTTAATGATGCACGAAAATAATGAATATCCTGGCTGGCAGGAGCCGCCTGCTGCCCGCTCTGCATGCTTGTGCATCTGCTCAACCGCGGCTGTTGCCGCTCCACACTACTGCGACCTTTGCTGCCACTACTCGCTTATTTTCGCATTTCTCCGCCACTTCTCTAGATGCGCGCCACTGTTATTGCAATTGTTGTATTGTATTTGCCATTCGCGCGCGGCAATCAACTATTCTCTTCCCCAGGCGTCCTTTTTTCTCATTTACAACTCGCCATGCTTAGCGAGAAAGGCGGGTTCGGTGGCGAGGGGAGGGGCGCGCTAGAAAATTGTTTCCAGGATAATGAAGAAGAAATAAATGTGGCGGATCAAGGAAGCGTCAAGGCGGAGATGAGAACGGCAGCAGCGGTTGCGGCTCGGCAAAGGTGGCGCACTCATTTGCAGCGATAGTGGCGACGGCGCTGATCTTGGAGGCGTTCTGCGCTCCACGGTGAGCGCAAAAAGCATAGACTGAATTGGCATAAATACAAAACAAAATAAAAGCGTGACATGGAAATAGCGCAGCGCTCAGTTGAGTGAGAAATTAAATTTGAAATTTATTTCGTTTTAAATTAAAAGTGTGCGCGCGGAACCCATTCTGCTTCTTAACAAATGTACACAATGGTGTTTGTTGTCATCGCTGTAGATTTTGCCACTTAGAACAGTGGAAGCCAACGCCATTATCTGCACTGTTTAGTTACCAGCACATACAATTGCAATTTTGTTAATTTTATTTCACGCGCAACCGAGTCCTTTTGAAGTTTCACTGGGCGCGGGCAAAACGCCGCTCGGGATCAAAGCGTAGGCGTGTATTTACATTTGTAAAGGTATGAATGACATACTCTCTCATTTGCAATTAAAATTTATGAGAGTTATTTTCGCTTTATTAAGCTTATCAAATGACTTTTAATAACACTGAACTTCGGGTATCAAATAAATGGAAAGTCGGTTATAATTAAAAGGAAAAACTAATCTGGGAATATTGACAAAAGCTTATAAATATTTGTTTGCGTTGTTGTTTTTGTAAAAGCAAAACCTTTGACATTATTACATAGATACATTATTTGCAGAAGTGCCGAAAAAAGACAGGGTCTCTTCCCACCGAGAGAAAAGAGAGCAAAACCTCAGGTAGAAAGAGTTTGTTATTATTTTTGATACCATCGCTCAGAATGCGTTTTTTAATTTTTTTCAATAGCCTTTTTTTGACAGATCATACGTGTGTCGTGTCAAACTGTCATGTTATTTCTGTGCAGTATTGTTCGACGTTTCATCATCCGCCGTAGCTGAGAGAGTACACGAAGACCGTGGCATCGTTCGCAACAACTCGGACTGACGTATGGAATGACTTGACGCATTTTACGACAAGATCTTAAATTGAAAGCGGAAAAATCACTGAAGGCACTCGACGTTCCCAAGCGACATCGCCTCGCTCTTTGGACTCTTGAAAAGGTCCGACGTATTCGAACCCAATTTTGTTCAGCGATGAAGCCCATTTCTGGCTTAATGAGTATATAAGTATATAAACAAGTATATAAACAAGCAAAATTTCTCAATTTGGTACGAAGAACGATCTGAGACGGCGTCACTTTCCACACATCGCATCAATCAATGGATTTATTGAGAGAACATAGTCGATTGGCCACCAAGATCATGCAATATCACACCGTTAGACTTCTGTCTCTGGGGATATGTAAACTCTAATGTCTATGGGGACAATCCCGCTTCGATTCAGGCCTTGGAGCCAAACATCACGCGTGTTATTCGCCAGTTACCAATCGAAATGCTCAAACGAGTGATCGAAAATTGAAGAAAGTTCTTACGAATGATAATAAACATTCCCAATTTAATTTGAAGTTTATGTGTTTTTTGTTTTTAAGTAGGAAATCTCGGAATGGATCACCCTTCATAAACAAAAAAGCTTTAATTAATAATTTTTATTTTCAATTTCCATTATGATAAAGCCACTCGTCTCTGATTGATAGCTTCTAGCACTAATATTTGTTCTTTAATTTTAATGTTAATAGTAATTAATTATTTGAATGTGACAGCACCGTTGTATGGTTGCAATCGGAATTTAATTCATCATCACCCAGAACCAGTATTGATTCACATTGGGCATGCATAATTCCCGAGAATAAAAACACCGCTGTCAATCTAAATTCGAATAGATGTCATTCAGAATTTAGGCAAATTTTATTTAAAGATTTTCACAGGAATCAATCACAAAAATAAATGAAAAATTATTTATTTATATGTAAATGAGTATATCGTCGCTAAAATGCAAAACAACGTATCATTAAAAAATCTAAATTGAGTTTTTTATTGCTTACGATTCACTGAAGTTGTAACGCCGTTCTCCCCTCAATTCCTTTGTAAGTGGGCTAAAGTGGAAATTATTAAAGAAAGCAGAGCGATTGAAGGCAGTAGGGTGGTCCTAATTATAGAAGTACTTCATTAAATTGTATCTCTCCAGCAAAAGAGACCTAAAATGGATGAGAGGATTGTCAAAATGTATGACATGTTAGATGATCACCGAAGTCTCTTAGTGGATCTAATCCACGAAATCCTATTTCACGAAAAAACTGCAACGGGTTCCGCCGTGATTTCTCCGGTAATAAATCTACTAGCCAAAACACGGAGCATTCTACAAGTAGACTCCGAAAAAGGGTGTATTTATATGCCTTTGACAACTCGTTGGATCGTTAAATCATGGGACATGTTATAAATTTAGCTAAGTATCGGTGGAATCAATCCCTTACTTGCTTAAAAACAGGCAAAGGTGGCTTGAATGGAACATACGCCGACTATTGAAATTCAAAAGGAATGACCTAAGAACTCTAATCAATTTGGTGAACATGCCGGCGATAGGTGCAACATACTACAATGACTATAGCAGAAGCTATCAGGAGGTAGGAGCTCCATACAGGAAAGGAATCTCAACTATTGGTCGAGGGTTTTTTGGTGTCGTTTCAGAGGCTGCACATATAAAACTATTTGTAATAATGAACTTCATCAGCAGCATGCGGTGGTTCAGAGAGGAGCTCAAACACCGAAAAACAGCGCCGTTAGACCGATTTACAATAAATAAATTAAATATTCTATAGCTTACGCGAATCGTCTGCCGAAAACTCACCACAGTTTACTATACCCCGTCGATGTTTTGCGCTATTACAAACAACCGTTATTTTATACAAAACTATGAATGCAAATAAGTAACAAAAAGGATAGAAAAAAATATATTTTTTTTTAATTTAATGGCGCAGTTTCGCATGCAATGTGGTTTTTAAAATCTATTTTCACCAGCAGCCACCACGTTTGTACACACACTGACCAAAGCTATGTATTTGTATGCACATAAGCCGAATGAGGCGACTGCCTGTTTGCTCGTAAATTTGTTGGTGTGTAAATTGGCTTGTAGCCGCGTATGACTCGATTTGCTGTTGATCGCTGTGTAAATATTTGTCACCTATACGCTCTATTGCCCAGGAAATTCAGCTTACACTCGCCGCACACATTCGCACTCACACTCGCTCTCACATGCCAGCCCGTGCATATGTATGCATGCGTGTATCCACATGCGAGTCCACACAATTTCGGCCGTCAATATTGTCTTCACACAAACAAAGTTTAATGATTAAGCCAATATTGGTGGAGAACTTGGCAGCGTAAAGCCCAAAAAATTTAGCTTTCGGCGAAATTCAAAAAATCAACATGCCTATTTGCTCACAATTGTGTTAGGTAATGCGCAGCACCAAAACCATTTAATCCTCAACCAAAAAAATAAATAATTGCAACTATAAATGTGAGGTTGGAATATTATCCACAGCACCGTGCATTGTATGAGTTTGTTATCGATACGGAAACTGCTGACCTCGAGGTTCACTGCAGTGCTAAATGCAAATGATCGGTTTGAGTATATAATATGGCACGATTTTTATTCTAACCACATAATTAATGCACTGCCACTCTCCGTAGCCCATATAAATATTGTCTCTATGCCCTACTTTTTCCATTTGATGCGTGGATTTATTTAAAATTTACAATTCAACGTTTCTCCAACAAATACGCAAACAGACGTGATGACCGACCAGCCCACTTTAGAAGAGACTGCACCAGGACCACTTTGCTTGCATCTCAGGCAGCTTGGCGAAGATTTATTGCATTCAACGTTTGAGATTGTTGATTTGAGTCTATTTGCAATGCAAAGTAGCTTATGAACGCGCGCATTTCGCCATTCACCAGCACATATGCAGCAATAAATAAATTCGCAGAAAGGCAAACTTACTACCCCAACGTTGTTTGTTGCATCCACTTATAGAAACCGTAATTAATTACAAATCTCTTGCTGCATCCCTGAATAAGCAAAGAGTGCTACAAACTCTACTCTCTTTGCGTGACCGCATATCTGCCAAGGGAAGGCATCGCAAGTTTTAAAAAAATCGGCTTATGTATTTTAGCCAACTGTTAGTCGAAGTTCTAAAATATCTTCTCCGTTGAAATATTTTTCCAAGAGTTAAAAAAAAGTTGAATTTATCGAAAATTTTTACATATTCTTTGAATTATTTATAATTATTTGGCTCAGTTTGAGTAGAAGCAATACCATCTGGACTAATTTCCTTCACCTTCATCCCTTTTAATCGTTTAAAAGTAACATGAGCGGGTCATCACTTATTTACCGATCTCGAGAGCACTCAAACCCAAAAATAATAAATTTTAATATATTTCGTCTGCTGCAAATAACCGTTATATGGAATTATGCGAACTCAGACAACATGCTTTTAATGAAATATCATTGAATTGGGTCATTCAAATGGCGATATTAATAAAATTTAATGATAATGAATTGCAAGAATTCGCTGATGACACGCATAATTTATAAAAGCTAAAATTACATTAATTATGCTCCGTCATTGCTAAAATTTCAGCATTGATTATTTCGGTGAAATAGGTAGTCCATCAAATAAATTATGCTTATCAACAGCACGTTTACCACATTCACACACACACAAAACATGAATTATCAACTCAAAGCCCACATCAACGGAAGCTGCGTGTATGTATGTATGTGAATGAATAGATACATGTATAGTTGAAATAAAATGTGGTGGTTAGGCTTAAAATAAATCATTCATTATTATACCCGGCAACCTTTCTGCTGTTCATAATCGCGGCAGCAGCCCAGATTGATATATTATAGACTTCAAAGTGAAGAGATGAATAGATAAAGTCCGAGTTGATAAAGTCAGACTAGAGTTCATGCAGTTGCAGGTAGATTTATTGACGGTACAAAACTTTCGTCCGATGAAGGAGATCAGAAATCGTAGAAACAATATTGATCAGCTTATATCAAGTGCAAAATAATGTGGGCACGAAGGTATAAATCATAATCTGTAACATTTCTTGTTGTTGCACAATCGTCAATTCAAACTACCATAATACCTAAACACATGACTCCCGGGTACAAAAATAACAATTAGCACCTGCTATTTCAAGTGAACTCCATCTTTTTTGTTTAAATAACTTTTTTTCGCTTCATGGCTTTTCACAGCAAGGTATTGGAATTGTTATTTTGGGGCATTATGTAATAAATTAATTAAGTTGTTGGGAAATGATTAATCATACCACTCCATGTTTCAATGTTAATCGGTAATCAGTTCATGGAATCCTCTTGTTAAATGCACTTCCACCTTTTCTTGCCACACCTTAAATAAATCTCATTCTATACTGCTCGGGTTATGAAGGTCGCAAGTTCCATTTTGGAAATCTATGAGCAAACACCAATGCAGAATTTTCCGCTTGGATTTTATACACGAATCAAAATGTTAGCGAAAGTGCTTTTTTATAATTTCACCTCAGAAACTGACAGCAGAACATTTTCATTACAAAATTGCAACTCAACTCTCATCTCAGCCCTTTGAGGATTCCAAGAATTTATCACCGAATTGCAAATTTAATTAATGATGTATAATTTTGAGGTTGAAGCTTTATTAATTTATTGAACATAACTTTCACTTAAACAAGGATGCTTGCTTGTCACAAGCTCAATATGATAATCTCACGTCAAAATTAATAAAAAATAATAGTAAACACAAAAATTAAATGCACTACAAAGCACGCATTATCACCGAATCTGGAGCTCAGTTCATTTAGCCATACAAATAGAAGGGAAGACCGTAACTGTAGGATGGCCTGTAGTAGTAGTAGGGTCTGTAAGTGTAGTAGCTGTAAGGATAATAGACAGGATAGCTGCCATAATAACTGCCATAACTAGCATATGGAAGTATAACTTGGCGTGCTTGGCGGCTTCCACTCGCCTGCTGTTCCGTCTCCGCGACGCCAGCATCACCTGCAACTGCTGACGATGACTCCAACTTATCCGCATTTAGCAGACTAAGCATTGACTTCTGCTGCTGCATCACAACGCCGCTGGCACCCGGTGGAGTACCAGCACCATTATCCATGCGTCCGGAAACTGCAAGCTGCGCGTTGGCTTCGATGGCTCGACAAACATTGAAAAGGAAAAACACGATGACGAACGCGTTGCGGAACATACGAATGACTTGCATTTTTTATGCGTTGAGCACGTCCTTTTCGATTTATTTTATTTTATATTATTTTTTTTTTACGTATTTTACGTATTTGTTAGAATGATGTATTCCGGTAGCCAAACGTTCTTTGCGATTCACTAAACAGATTTGAA
Organism: Bactrocera tryoni; assembly: GCF_016617805.1. Lineage (NCBI taxonomy): Eukaryota > Metazoa > Arthropoda > Insecta > Diptera > Tephritidae > Bactrocera > Bactrocera tryoni. Next base: position 87,931,528 of record NC_052499.1, read on the forward strand.
TCTATTTATACGCTGCCCGGCCGCCGATAACAGTGCTGAAAACTCAAAAAAACTTCTATTGGCAAGTAGGGACGCTATTTTGAGTTAAAATGTCATAACGATTTAATGACAGTTATCATGTAATTTGCATAGGTAGATATTAGCACATACAGTGGCTTCCACTAATAGACGGACAAATGTTGCCACTTTATTTAGACAACAGATATGACAGGTAATCAATTTGTTAAGTATTTTTTTCACACCAATAAGAAGAAATAATATATACTGGGTAGTCGAAAAAGTATTTTCGTATTTCTAATCAAACTTCTTTTATATAAGAAATAAAAAAATATGTTCCATTCAATTTAAAGTTCATTAAAAGAATGAAAAAATGTCTGATATCAATATCATTATATGAAAGCTCCATATTTATACTCTCGCAACAAAGTTGCTAAGGAGAGTATTGTAGTTTTGTTCACATAACGATTGTTTGTAAGTCCTAAAACTAAAAAAGTCAGATATAGGGTTATATATACCAAAGTGATCAGGGTGACGAGTAGAGTTGAAATCCGAATGTCTGTCTGTCCGTCTGTCCGTCCGTCCGTCCGTGCAAGCTGTAACTTCAGTAAAATCTGAGATATCACGATGAAACTTGGTACACGTATTTCTTGGCTCCATAAGAAGGTTAAGTTCGAAGATGGGCAAAATCGGCCCACTGCCACGCCCACAAAATGGCGAAAACCAAAAATCTATAAAGTGTCATAACTAGGTTATAATTAAAGATATTAAAGTGAAATTTGGCACAAAGGGTCGCATTAGGGAGGTTCATATTTGGACGAATTTTTTTTGGAAAAGTGGGCGTGGCCCCGCCCCCTATTAAGTTTTTTGTACATATCTCGGAAGATACTAAAGCTATGTCAACCAAACTCTATAGAGTCGTTTCCTTCAGGCATTTTCGTATACAGTTCAAAAATGGAAGAAATCGGATAATAACCCCGTCCACCTCCCATACAAAGGATATGTTGAAAATCACTAAAAGTGCGTTAAGCGACTAACAAAAAACGTCAGAAACACTAAATTTTACGGAAGAAATGGCAGAAGGAACTGCACCCAGGCTTTTTTTAAATTGAAAATGGGCGTGGCGACGCCCACTTATGGACCAAAAACCATATCTCAGGAACTACTAATCTAATTAATTTTACAGCAAAATAAAAAAATATGTAAATGACGGATAATGAAATCTCGATTATCACTTTATCATGCGAGAGTATAAAATGTTCGGTGACACCCTTCCTTACTTGTTTTTGTACATTCTGTCCGAATATTTGTTGACGACACTGCCCAAGTGAGCCTCTCCACATTTCACGGCACATGCCGGGTTGGTAAGTAATTGCATGTTTCTGTGCGCATAGTTGCGTGAATTATAATTAAAGCTACTTTGCAACGAAGCTGTTACGTGATAAAGCGCCCCGCCGTCGAAATTATAGAACATGAGTATAAACAAAACGAAGCAGCCGCAACCGTGAACTTGAACCGCGGCGCACGCCACCGGCCACAGCTATTTGCATATGCCCATAGAAGTCATGCTTCATTGCGCTGCCTCGGAACAGTCATCGAAACAGATTTTTGTCAACATACTGGCGCTTGTAGCTAAATATTTATGTCATCCAAACTAAACAGTTTAGCAAGACTTGCCTAAAATCGAACTTTGTGCTCTCCCTAATTAAATTTAGGTAATATTAGTGCTGTTTACAATTATCAAATTTTCCAAAATATTTTAGCCAAACAATGATATGAAGAAAATAGCGCAATTCAAGGAAATTTGACCTGTTATTTAGTATCCGGGTGCATATAAAGGGTGACTCAAAATTGACGCGAATTCAGTTTTTAATCTGGATCACCAAAACGAGGAAGTACACGATCTGCAAATATATCATATAGGAATAGAAGTGTTTCACAGGCTCTATGATATGTGGCGCCGTTTTTTCCAACCCAATTTTGGCAAAAAGAACTGACTTATCATGTCACGATATCGAGCACTAGTCATAGTCACTGCTTGACCAGCCTCGTTTTCAAAGATGTATGGTCCAATTGTGGCTCCAGTTCAAAATTCACATCAAACAGTGACACGTTGAGAATTCATTTGATTTTCGATAGTCACATATGGGTTGCCAGAACTCCATAAGCGGCAATTTTGGCGATTAACAAACACATCAAGGTGACCTGCAATGCCCACCGCCGCTCAAAAAATCAGCATCCACTTCTTGATGAAGTTAGAATTATATTATTGTTCAATAATGAAGACACGTTGTAAAGCTCCATTTTTACCATACGCTTAAACTGTCAGCATTTGATTTCTTTTGTTTTTTTAGGACTATCAACACTTTACTTCATAAATGGTCGTAAATTTTAAACTTGCATTTATTAGGGGACACCTTTTATAAAGTTAAAAAAATGTAAAGATATTGTTATGAGCAGGAATGTCTAGAAATAAACATAATAAAATTTTTAGTTTGACCTTGAGTAAAAATTGAAATATCTTAATCTTATCTTAACAAATCCGAGTACGAGAAGTCTTTATAGAAGCCAGGGTCAAAATAAGACGTGGCTTGCCACTGCCCACATTTAGGCCAAATCCCATATCTCAGGACCTACTCGACCGATTTCAACTAAATTTGGTAGGTAATATTTCAACATTTCTACAGTGTCAAAATGGGTGAAATCGGACTACAACCATACCTACTTCTTTTACAACACAATTTTAAATTTGATTCTTTCACTTTCAAGTATACAAATAAAGAGCCAAGCAATGTAATCGCATAACATTTTGCTCGAATAGTGGATTTGAGATGTCGGTCAACCTGTCAGATAAATATACTATAGAAATTCGAAAAAAAAATTCCGGTTTTGATCATTGAAAGTGGCGAGAGTACAAAATGTTTGGTTACACCCGACTTAGCCCTTCCTTACTTGTTATATTTGGAATTTCTTGGGCTGAGCTGTGTATGTCGAGTCATGAAAGGCAACAGAGTTTTTAAGCGCCGAGATCTAAAACGGCTCAACTAGAGAAAAAAAATTTCAGCAGCTAAGTTTTAAATTACGTTATATACATTTGTTAGGATTTTATTTATTGACATAAAGCAAAAACGTCTTTTCATTTCGAAAAGTGAATCAGACAAATCAAATGTGCAGGAATGAAAATAAAAAAACATGACATATGCGACGGTATAGTTCGTTAAGTTCAAAATTTGATCTAGAAGACTTTATCAGGTCTGAATTGCCTCTTAAAGCGAACCGGGATATTAAATATAACTTCAGGCAAGATAAAAGACCTACAAACTATTCCATTCAGGATTTTTAATAAGAATATAAGGTTAAGGTCTACCTAGAATCCCATCGGAAATACACTAAAGCGAAAAGCGTACAGTCAACCTTTAAAATTAGTTATATCCGAAATTAGATAGATTGCTTCGTTTAGAGATAAATAATAAAGAGCTTTATTTTTCACGTGATGGTTTGGACTTGCTTGAAGTAGAGTTATTTAACACAAATGAGATTCTTCCTTTAGTATAATTTCAGAAGAATGGAAGCCCATCTCTAATTTTTTCGATACAAAATATGTGCCACATTTAGGATAAATTGCATTAATTGAAATAATAATAAATTTACTTAAATAAAAAATCAAACAAAATCACAAAGTTTTGAGTATGAAAAAACTAATTTATGGCTTGAATTTCCTAGCTGAAAACGAACTAGTCAAATACACATCAACTTCAAACCTAAAATAGGACAATTAATAATGAGCTCACAGACAAGAAAGAATCGATGATTTCTTTTTGGTTCACTGAAATCTTTTATATTGAAAATAATATTGAAATTGGGGAACCTAATCCCGCCAAATTAACATATGACATGTGTTTAATTAAGTTTATTAACTACTTTCTTACTGTGTTGTTAAAAGCTTGCGACTACTCCATAATGAACTAGACATCATTCGCATATTTTGAGCTGATATGAGACTGGTATAACATATATCTACTGATACATATATAGCTGCACATAAGGTAGTATTAACCCCGGGTTATATAGATTTTACCTGCCCACGAATCTATTAACTATCAATGAACAACAACTAGTTTTGTAAACCGTAAATGTAAACAAACTCCATAGCAAATAAAAACAAAACAAACCAATTTAACACAATCGGTCAAACCTGTTTCGGCGGTTTACATGCTTGTATGTAGATCTAGTGAGCATAGTAAGTTGGGCTGGACTGACAGCGTCACCACCGGCATCATAGACCAGATTGTTCTGGACGTCACAGAAACACAAATAACAAATAAAAGTCAGAAGCGTCATAAGCTAAGAAGGAATATACCCAACGACATCATTTCTTTTCGAAATATAATAAGTAAACAATGAATTGGAAAACGTGTTCATTTGGAGATGCTAAACACTTTTAATGTGTGTGGTACTCATCACTACTAATGATATAAAAAGTGAAAAATATATATACATATGTACATATATTTGTTGTTTATTGCTTAGAGTGATAGTTCAGTTTCTTTTTTCTGCTTTTCGATTGAAATGGAAAATTACACAAGCACAAGTTTAAGGTAAAATATTATATATTTTCGGTTTGGTTTGTGAAATTGTTGCTCGAAGTCACTAATGTCATATTTGTAATCGTTCAATTCTAAACAATTTGAAGTTTGTTGTTCGGTTTGTTGACGAAATGAGCAATCTGGAACTGATACTGAGCATTGGAAGACTTTCTGACATCTGCTTAAAGTTATTTGGTTCATTTATTTAACTTTTCGCTTTTTATTCCTTCTGCAATACTATTTTTAAGCACCATCCAACATCCCTTAAACCTTAGCTCATGTTAAACTAATTTCGCTGATTAATACAAATCAAAGTGCAAACTACCTTAAAGACAAAGCGAAATATCAAATATGAATGAAGTAAGTTATAAATGGCAATGATTGGATCATAATTAAATTGGACTGAAAATGCTGATTTAGACACATTAGCAAACTTTTCATTTCCCATCAGTGTTGTTCATAATAATAGCACAGGTACGAGCTTATTAGGTATGCACATAAGGGCCTGGCTTAAATTTGGGAAGGATATAAGTTTTGCAATATTCGCGGCAATCAACCTAGTTGCAACTCAAGTAACACCGTTAATATTTTCTCGGAAAGATGAGCTATCCACATTTGTTTGATTGATTTTGATTTCGAGTTTCCCTACCTTTTTTTAATTAAAACACAGAAGCTTCAACTTTAATGTGGAATGTTTCATATCATTCAAAAGAACATTCTTGGGCATTTATTTTTTAAGGATTATCACTTTCAAATGTTGTTCGCGGGTACGTCACAGATGATCCATTCGTTGAGTCCAATTTTCGATGACTCGTTCGAATTGGATCGCGATTGTTCGCATAGACTTTATACTTTACATATCCCCACAGGAAAATATCGTTGTGATATCGTACGATTTTGGTGGACGATCGACCGAGAAATTATCGAATCACCGAAGTGTTCTCTCAATAAATTCATTGATTGATGCGATATGTGGGAAGTTGCGCCACCTTGTTGAAACCAAATGTCGCCAAGATCACGAGCTTCAATTTCAGACATAAATATCATGGCGCAATAACGGTCGCCACTGACGGTTACGTTCTCACCGGCATCATTTTTGAAGAAATGTGCACCGATGATTCCACCGGCTCACAAACCACTTCAAACCGTTTTTTTTTCTGGATGAAATGGCAGCTCTTGAATTTCTTCAGATTGCTCTTCGTCCCAAATGCGGCAATTTTGTATGTTCGTATACCCTTTGTGCCAGAAATGTGGATCGCTGAACTAAATTTGTCTCGAAAACGTCGGATCTTCCTGAAACATTTCAAGAACCCAGAGAGAAAAGCGATATCGCTTGGGAAGCTCGAGCGGTTCTTGTACAAGGTATATTTTGTACGCTATCAATTTAAGATCTCGACGTAAAATGCGCCAAGTCGTTCCATACGTTCGACCGAGTTGCTGCAAACGGCGCCGAAACGACTCTCCATGGTAATGGCACAAACCCTAAGTAAAACGAACTCCATAAATTAAATTGAAAATCAAAATTAACAACCACGGACAAATTTTAAATAATGGCATAGATAGTTCACTTTATCCGATCAGTTACCGCGCATATCGTCTGGAATACTCGGGGATGACCATATTTTCATCGAATTTTTAGATCAAAAATTAACCGCCCTAATTAAAAATAGTTTTGCCGAGCGAATAGCATGCACGAAGATGAAAGATTTTTCGTATCTGCTAAGTAAATTGAAAAGTTTTTCTGCAACATCAACAAATATAACCAACACACGCACGCGAGGCAATAAAAAAAAGATTGAATGGAGTGCAGCTGAGCACTGCGAAAGTTTATCAGATAATAAGAGGAGCATCATCCAAACTAATATGCGTAAGCAGTTAGATATTCGAGACTTCGCTGGTATTAATTACGCCAACAACAGCAACTCAGCAACAAAAACAAGCACTTGGGCTGTGGCGGATAGGGCGAATGACGCATTGCGCCTAGGTGGCTGAGTCATTCAATCAGCGCCAGCTTCTGCCACAAACATATGGTTGCATGAGTGTCTGTTTACAAGTAGTTAAATATTTCTGCTCGAACTCGTGTTTGTACGTACGTTTAACGGTTTGACGGCAACCTTCGTACATAGTTGCTGTGGCACATGCAGCAAATAAGTTATAAATCCCAGATGCTCGCAACTAAGCCAAAACTTTTGTGCCGCTTTTAATAGGCGCCGCCGCCACAACCAACCAAAATGCGATTACCGACGCCTGGAAAGCGCCGAATGTGTGCGCCCATGTATCGCCGCGTGTGCAACCCAAACTACAATGTAACTTGTCGCAATGTGTTGAAAAAAAGTGTTTTCTTGCTGCCGACGACGCGACATCCACGCTGCCACTGCTGCTGTTGTTATTGTTGCCTTACACCACCACACACCAACTGATAACTTGTATGCAAAAATGAATGAAATTGCGCCTAAAGTCGAAAAGTTATTAGCGTTTTGGGTATACGCAGACATTAAGTGAATGGCATGTGAAGGGACGGGTGTATGGCTGTGTGGGGTTAGAGTAAATACAATGTTGCGAATATGGATTGCGCTGAGAGAGGGATTACCATCATAAATGCCAGAATCGTAGGTCGCCGTCAGGTCGCGCAGATGAGCGCGGATCGGGCACTCAAATACGACTACATATGTATGGGCCAATGTGAGGTTACGGAGGTAATGCGATAACTTCCCACAGTTCTATGCCGAGTTGCGAAATTTCGCTTTTGCTGCCTATTCTCAGAGGCATTTGCGTGATATTTTAGTTTGTTGCCGCCACTTACATGCATGTCTACCAGCAGTTGTTATTGTTGTCGCTGGATTAGTTGAACACAGCTAATATCGTAAGCGTGTTCGTAAATGACTTAAAATTATTAAATAATAATAAAGTCGAATTATGTTACTAAATTGCCCTTATTGCTGGCTTAGCTCCGCTTACACAACATCAGCCCCCCAGGCGCACTAGCACACACACACATAGCATACATACGGAGATGATAGGTGAACATGTGTGTCTGCGGCTGGCACCTTGCTTTGCCAACATTTGGGCTGTCATTGTTAATAGAAAAGTTTTTGCTTACCTAAATCGAGTTAATTTCGTCCCTTCGGATCGGTGAATTGCCAGTTTGACAAGCAGGCCATACATCTTTGTGTATGTTGTTGCCGCCGGAACAAAATCAAATTGTTTTCTGCTCTCCCAACTGACAATTTATTCGTAAGAGAAATGCATTTGGTATTTTATGTTAATTAATTTCGAAACCTGAAAATGTCTGATGTATTCAGGGCCATACGGGTGCATGTGGGTATTGACTTCACTGCTAGGGGGTATTAGGAACAATGTTGAGTATTCATATTATACATAAGTATATTAGTTTTTAGTTAATCAGCTATAAAATAAAATTAATTCAAAGTAAAACTTTATTTCGGTGATTTATTCCAAGCTAATGAGACTTAGTTTAATCCATGATTGTTCCGCAGTTTTCCATATTTTAATGAGGTTATGAACTTTGGACCGGCAGAATTGAAAAAGGATGGATGGATACAGGGTTTGTCGAGAAAGTAATAGGATTTGAAAAATTTATGGAACTAATCGTTACAATTCTTTAAAGACTTTCAAAATAAGCTCTTTCTACCTCGATGCAGCACTGAAAGTGCGATTTCCAAGCATTGAAGGCGTCACGGAAGGCATTCGCCGGAATAGCCTTGACAACCGAGGTTTATGCTGCTTGGATACCCTCTGTCGTCTCAACATGCTTGCCTTTCATCGGCCTTTTAAGGCAAGGAAACAAAAAAAGTCCGAGTGCCCTCATCTGGGCTGTAGGGTAGCTACGGAAGCGTTGGAATGCCGGCCTTGGTTAGGCAGCTATTGAGAAGAAAGGCGGTGTGAGCCGGGGCGTTGTCGTAGTGCAACTTCTAATCGGCTGCGATGTCTTGTCGGACCCGATTAACCCTTCATCTCTTGAGAAAAACGCGTTTAAAATTTGAGGTACTGGTGCGTACTGTACCAGGTGTGCACACCGAGTGCTCCGAACGTCGAGCGGTGTTATTATTTTTGGGTCTTTTTCGAAACCTTCCAATGGAAAAGTGGGTTTCTACATTACTTCTAAGAGTATAAAGAAACAGAAAATGCAAAAAAAAAATTGACAACAGATTACCCTACTGACCCCTTAACTAAATCTCGGTGGCTTGCTTAACATGGCGAGCTCCCACACAATTAGTTTCACATTTACCGTTAAAAATAATAAGAAAAAAATAAAATTGAGTAAAAATTACTGTAATTATAATTTCATTAACTCTGTCACATAAAAACACTGACTGAGTGTCTGACTTGTCGCACTGCCACTGATGGGGGCAACCAGCATTCAATTGTTGTGACGTAAGTGTACGTGCCACAAGCGTCCACGGACCAGCCAACGATGGACTGCTGGCCCAACAGAAACTTTGACATTAAGCAATAATTATGTAATTATCATTTTACATTTAATTGTTTTTCCTTCTTGTTTTTAAATTAGCAATTTCTAACTTAGTTGAATTTGATAATTATTTCTTTATGTCCACTCACTCAATGCCGTTTCTGGCAAGCGCTTGTTAAGTTCGCGTTCTTCGCCAAGCCGTGCGAGTGCTTTTTAGTCATTTTTGTAATAATTTTTTAACTTGTCCTAAACTTGTTCTTATGGACTTAAGACGGCTTTTCATTTTTTCTCGCGCTTTCTTTGCGCACTCTGTCCGAAACTTTAAATTACGTGTTGAGCATAATGTTGTGTGGATTGAAAGGATTTTTTAGACAGTTCTTGCGGTACTTTGCAAAGCAGTTCTCATTAAACAGAAGTGCTTTTAAAAGATATTGTTACAAATTGTTAATTAAAAGTAATGTTTGTCTCTGGTAATTTTTTGCAGCATCTGCTCATTTTGTTCTTTTTTCGCCTTTTTATTATTCTGCCAGAGCGGCCAGCTTTGAGTAATCTCCAAAAATTAACAGTAGATTGTAGAACTAGTTGATAATACTAGCATATGCAAATAAATCGCGGTAATTTTTCAAGGCTTTGGGCAATAATCTTTTGTTCTTCGGGAAGTAAAAGTCTGTTATGTGAAACTACAAGCAATTTCATCCTATGTCAGTAGTCGAAATATTGTAAAATAAAATTTATTGAGGTAAATGTTTTAGCAACCGATATATACGACGTGTTCAAAGGTAAACAGCACGGAACTTAACTTTCTCCCCAACTAAATCCACAGCGACCATATTCACAAACTGGACGAAGGAGACGTGTGCGTGTGAACTGTCACGTAGAAACATTTTATCTTTCAGCAATCTCTCAAAAGCGGTTATTCTCAGATTTGCAACTACCAATGAGTTAATTTTATCCACATCAGCTTCAGGAGTCCTTCCCGGACTTAGTGCATCCTCAAGATCGGAATTTTGCAAACCAATTTTGTTATTGGCGTTCACATCACGTAATTAGCTTAAACCGCATTTTTACCATTTTGATAGTAAAACATTAAAAGAGAAACCATATTTTGGGTTTTCTTTACTTTAAACCAGATTTATTTATTTAAATAGTTTAAATTTGATTATAACGGATTTTACTGTGTTGTATTCACCGGTCACCGGCATTTTGTTTCATGTATTATGCTGAAGTCTTTCATTCGCTGCCACTCTGTTCATTTGTACATACAAGTAGATATGTATGAACCTACACATGATTATAAAAGTATATTTTCCTAATTCTTTTATTTCGCCTCCCGCATACTCTGAATTCATTATCAGCGAAGTACCTCTATGCAGTTTGCTATACACTTCGTTTTTCTCAGATTTTTTTCTACCAGCTTTTATCAAGCTTTTTTTATTTCAGAGTCACCGTCTCCCAGCCACCCACAATTTTTCTACTTTTCTATGAAAACCAGCATAAGATGGGAGAGGTGTGGGGAGCAACAGTTGCTACGGGTCTTGTAAGTCAGAAAATTAGTCATCTCATCCTCTTTGCGGTCATCTCAGCATTCTATGCTGCGGTAGTGCCGCTCACTTCGCCGTATCTGGCATTTTTGTTTATGCTCCTGGCCGTTATCTGTTGGCTTGTTGTTTAATTTTTCTTGCTGTTTATTTGCCGCACGTAATTAAATCCTGCCACGCATATGAATCAGTCAAAACGAAGCGAAAAGTCACGGAAGTTTAGCCGAAAGGTTCTGACAGATTCACTTTGCCGCATTAACCGGGCTCATTAACTTTTCACGTCATGCCATTGCTAAGTACAATGAACAGCTCTTTCTTTCTGGTTCTTGGTGGTTGTTGCCTATCAAATTACTTTCTTAAGCATAAATACGACAATTTTCCCAATTTAATATCACATTTAGAATTTATTTATTTTTTTCGTCTTTTTTCTCTCCTATCATAACAGAAAATTGCACTTCAAAGCAGTGGCCTACGCACATAACATCAATTTCTCTTCTAACTCAACCGTAGAAGCAACATGGTCTAGTAGGGCCGAGGATAATATGGTCTGGGAAAGTATCCATAAGGTCGCCCGAACCCACTGCCATAAAATGGACGACCATAACGTCCAAAGCCACCAAAGGCTCCATAATACGCCGGACGCCCAAACCTACGTCGCTTTTATTCTCATACGCTGTACTGGCATCCACATCCAACAACGCGTCTGCTGGCTCCAATGTTCTCCCCTCTGACTCCACGCCTGGACTTGCAGCAGCAATGTCTGACATCTCTGGACTTATAGCAGCACTTGGAGTGATCGCTTGTTCGGTTTCCGCCAGATCAACTGCCACAATCACAGAAATAATTGCAAAAACGCAGAATATGTCAAAAAGAGTCGGCGAACGCATTATATCGTATTTAAGTTACAATATTCGCGAATTCTAAAGTTCAATAATTTTATAGCTTAAAGGTACAATCCAACCGGAATGCCAAAATACTAGAAGTTAACTAAGAATTTTACCTGATATTTAAGCATATTTATACCCCTTTTTCGTTACATCATCTTACTGTTCCGCGGCGACTTTAAACAATGGCATTACACTGACTGGACGGTCGATTAGAACTTAACTTTTTGCTGATATTTTTTGTTTACCTTTGTTGGCGCTGTTTTTTTACCTTTCTTAGCAATCATTTACACTGTCATATTTCAAGTGTTTTTTCTTGTTCAATCTGATCTTATTTTCTTAATTGACTACGCATTTTTTATTTTTTTATTATTCATTATTACTTGATACTTTATGTGTTAGACACACAAATGTGTATTAGAGCAATAATAATCTCGAAAATATTTTATGTTTGTTCCGTATGTGTAATTACGGGAATTTTTCTGTGTACTTAAAGCCACATTCCAATTCCCCACGAAATATGCAGCATCATTTGAGTAAACCATTTATCGGACGTCAAAAATCTCCATTCAATCGATTTTAATTGTTTTGCTACTTAAAATCAATCCTGAACTAGTAAGGAAGGCCTAACTTCTGAAGTTACCGCAGATTTTGTAGTTTCCCAATTGGTAAGAAAACTGGACAAATACTTTCAGCTATTGACAAAACATTGTTTGTGTTAAAAAATAGTCATTATTCGACGAAACTGTGAATGAATAGCAATCATAATTGGTATGTTATTAACTTACATTATAGGTCATCGACATTACCCACTTTCATAATTACAATTTGCTTCGTGTGGGAGACATTTCTATTAAAATCAACATAGTCAATTCAAATGAGATAAAATTAACTAAAATTGGTATAAACTCAACCAAATTGGCCAAATGCAATGTATTGAGTTATAAAGAAAACATCAACCAGGAGGCCGGAAATCATTATTACGAATAAGTAGTGTAGACTAAGGTCATTCAGAACTTAACAACATAAATTGAGCTTTATAAACAGTTTAAAGTAAGGTGGAACGTCGGAAACCACGATATCGAGTACATGGGAACGTTAAGTTCTCTGATTGTCATTAAACTTACTCATATATTTACCGTTATTTATAGTATTAAGTCAACTGGAAGTTCAAAAAATTTTTATATTTTGGTAAATAGGGCTAGAAGCAATATTGAATCGGTGCAACCCATTTTGGACACCATTATCAGGAAAAGATTCTCTCAAAACAGGGTCGAGGACGCGTTGGCGACGAACCACATCCAGGACGGTCATCAACATCAACTGATGATCAAGACATCAATAAAATAAAGAAATTGGTTCTTGAGAATCGACGATCAACAGTCAGGGATCTTACTGATATCGTTGGAATATCGGAAAGATCAATAAAAACCATTTCGAAAGATCATTTGGACCTAAGAAAAGTGAAAAAACAATTGGTCCTAAAATCACTAAATTTTTTCGAAAAACACTGTCGAGTTAGTTGTATGGATTTCATGAAACTTATTATTAATGTTGGATCTATGCTTACGACCCGGACACAGACTAACAATTGGATGAATGGAGGCAAAAGTGAGCCGAAGCCGAAAAAACCGAGCAAGTATGTCAAAAATCAAGGTTTTGTTGACAGTTTTCTTCGCATATTGAGGTGTAGTGCACTCCGAATTCCTTCAGACCGGTCAAATGTCAACAAGGAATACTATTTGAGTGTTATGCGACGTTTACGTAAAGCTATTCGTAACCACGATAATGCACCGCCGCATACTGCATTGATTCTTCAACCAATATCGTGCCATAACCATTGTATTTGCCTAAATCGGATTCCGTTTTGAGTCAATTGAAGACATTAAACGTGAATCGCTGCGGGCATTGGAGGCTGTTCCGGAAAATTTCTTTAACAACTGTTTCGAGCAGCGGAAGAAACGTTGACACTATTATATTGGACCCAAGGGGGATTACTTTCAGGGGGACTACATCAATTTTGAATAACCAATTAAGAATTTCAAAATTATGAACTTATTGATTATCTTACTATTTTTTGCTCAAGTATTATTCGGTACTGGAAGCTTAAAAAGTTATTGTCTGATTTTTGGACGTGAGATCGCATACCTTGAAGGCACGATTTGTGCAAAGTCTTCTTTTGTAACGTCATTTTTACAATGTATTATAGGAAGATTTGGATAATGTTAGGTTGGTGAGACGCCTTTTGCCGAATTTTCATACCGGCTGCTATAAAAACCTACCGTATCATCTCGTAAAATTTGTAATTTTTCAATAAATTTTACTATACACAAAAAAGGAGCCTCTCTCGTATATATTCTGGGATCCCCACACTCTTAAGTGAAGTACCGGAGCAAAAACTGCTAAGACTCCAGGGTTATGTTGCGATGAAGATAAATCCCTTTTACAATAGATTATTACACAATTTAAAATTTCTTCTCTTTAGAAAAAGAGAACTTAAGCACAACAGACGTGCCATAATCCCTGCCAAGTGTACTATATTCAACAAATAGTTATGAGCTATAAACTCATGTCTCACTGATTCTCGAAGCAAATGATTTAATTCTAATTCAGTTTTGACACTCTACGCGGTGACGCCTGTTGTTACTAATGTATTTACATCTATGCTTAGAGAATGTGTTTGACTTCATTTACATAAATGTTGGTGTTTTCAAAAATTTCCACTATTCGCAGACGCTTGCCAAACCTCAAAATCAAAACAAGAAATCTTATTGGCAATGTGTACGTCAACTTGTGTGCGAAACGTAAGTTTCCGAAATTGGCAACAGCCGCGTTACACAGCAGACAACATGATAAAAGAGAAATTACAAGGAACGGAATATATAATAGACTAATTTATGATTGTAGAATTTTCCATAAACAAACAAGAGGTGATGAAGACAACTATGCGACAATTCTCAGCGTTTATATAAAGGTTCAAATTTGAAAAGAATTCATTTCAAACTTATGCCTCAAAGTGAAAAGTTACAAAGAGTGGAGAGTTTTTCTAAGTTTAATAGCACAATGTCATTCAAAAAAACTATAATTTTGCTCGCTATTGTGGTTTTGCTGCTTATAACATTGGTGGATGCAACGCCGGACAATAGTAAACAGTTTGACAATTCCTTAAAGACCAATACCGGCTCGCCAAAGCGCAATCATTCGTTAGATGCGAAACGTGAGAGCTGCATGCATACCTCCCTTTTGCCGGGTGTCAATTTGAAGGACGGTGACGGGAAGCACCGAGGTCATTTCGCTGAGACCAGTTCGAGCAATGCTGTAATGGAGTTGGCGGTCATCGCCTTGTCTATTTACATGCTCTCAAACGTAATCGAATAAGCTTAAGGATACTAGTAAATTATTTGTAAATAAGGATTGGGAATGTACATATGTACATATACGTAGGTACATATGGTTAGCATATACTTAGTTATTAGCTTAGTTTAATCTAAAGTTGTGATTAACGCAGTAAAATGTTGTAATGAAGTATTATACACATAATAAGAATAAATTAGTGTGAAGCAATAAGTGTTCATATCTCTTGATTTGGTTTCTTTAAGACACTGGAGCAATAATGGTATCACCTTTAGGCTTTTCCAATAGAAACATATTTATTCAGTTTGTATAAATTTTACAAAAAACACTTCAAAACCCTAGCCATAAAAACTTCTTCTTATAACTCGCCTGCATCAAAAACCACCTCCGAATCCAGGTCCACCAAAGCCACCTCCTCCACCTTGGCCAAATCCGCCTTGCCCAAAGCCACCTGGCCCTCCGAATCCACCACCTTGGCCAAAGCCCCCTTGCCCAAAGCCACCCTGCCCTCCGAATCCACCACCTTGGCCAAAGCCCCCTTGTCCAAAGCCACCTGGCCCTCCGAATCCACCACCGAACTGCCGCACAGAGCGCGCGTTTTCCTCGCTGTGTTGGACTCCTGCGTCCACGGAAAGTAAATCTTCTGCTTTACGTGC
Source organism: Bactrocera tryoni (assembly GCF_016617805.1). NCBI lineage: Eukaryota > Metazoa > Arthropoda > Insecta > Diptera > Tephritidae > Bactrocera > Bactrocera tryoni. Next base: position 87,946,975 of record NC_052499.1, read on the forward strand.
TGCCTCCAACTGTGCAATTTCTGCTGCAAAAACACTTAACGCCGCGAGACACATCCACAGCACATAAAATATGTAACGCATTTTGTTCGTATTAAAATATTATGTCAGCAGCTCTGACTTCTTAAAGAAACTGTTTGATTCTGAATATCAAATTGATTTTGAATCACTTTTATACAATTTTTAGCGCCGCAACTAATTCAGCGCACATATGTATACATACATATGTATATCTATACATAATACATACATTTGAACAAATGCCCGTAAATGGGATTGCAGCACTTTTGCCAATAGTTTCTCAGCACTTGGATAAACACATTGAACTTCGAAAGTCATCTAATTCTTAAAAAATCCCCCGCCAAATATATGTACATTGTGACCAAAAAGCACCCGGAAATTGTAATTAAGTTATCCGGGTAAATGATATTTCAAAAAAATGTATTTGGCTAGATTGATAGGAATGTCCTATGCCAAATATGAGCGTGATCTGTCAACGATTTTTACAATAGATAAGAATATCGAACAAAGAATTTGTCTCAAATTTTGTTTTTCTAATCAAATTACGTTTGAGGAATCGTTGCGAATGTTGCAAAATGCTTACAGTGATTCAGTTTTATCAAAACCACAAGCCTACGAGCTGGTACAAAGCCACCAAAGACAGTCGAGATATCGTTGAAGACATGCCTCGTTCTGAACGACCTTCGACCTCTTCAACTGATGAAATTATTAAGAACGTGAAAATCGTCAAGCACGTGTTTGAGAGATAACAAGAGAGCTCGACATCTCCAGCGAGTCTGTTCGAAAGATTTTAGTAGATATTTTTGGTATAAAATGCTTTCTTGCTCGGCCTATCCTGATAGCGGTGAACTTTTTTCAAAAAAAGCACGGTAAAAAGGTTTCTTTGAACATGCATGGAGAGCAGTATAGTGCCGATGAGACATGGATTTATGAGTTTGACATGCAAACAAGTCAACAATTATCGGAATGGAGGGAAACAAATGAAACAAATATTGAGGCGTCTGCGTAAGAACATCCGTCGAAAACGGTCGGAATTCTGGAAGATCAATTCATCGAGCCACGATTGTGACTGAATTTAAAGCAAACAACGCAATGGATACCATACCATACCAACGATCAACCACCGTGTTAACCAGATTTGGCTCCGTGTGAATTTTACTTGTTCCCCAAATGAAATAGTGGCTCCGTAGAACCAGTTTTTAGTCGATTAAAAAGATAAAACAAACTTCGCTAATGGAGCTGAAAGCCATCCCAAAAACTGCTTATAACAAGTGTTTCGAGGGATGGAAAAATCGTTGGGAAAAGTGTATTTCCTCTGGTGGGGTTCACTTTGAAGGCGACCAAATAAATAATAATGAACAGTTAAATATTTTGCCGTTTATTTACAATTTCCGCATACTTTTTTGTCGCAATGTTTGTACAGGTACATATGTACTTATGTGTTTCGGTCTCGATCGAAGATTAATAACATAAGTATGTATTTGCTTCCAGATTTTAAAGTTAACAGCGTAGATGGCGTAAAAACCCGCTAATTCGCTATTTATGCGTATAACAGTTTGAAACAGTAAAACGTCTGCGTTGTCTTTTTATTCGTGTATTAATGATTGTAGAGAATGATCAATGAATAAAAAAAAGACTATTCAAAATTGTTGTATGTATGTGTAGATGTCTGGTAAAATCAAAGTCGGCTTATTAACATAACAACTTATGTCTATTTTTGCAGGTTATGCTAATACCTGAAAGTTAATAAACTAGAGGATCATTAAATATTCATGAAAGTTTTGAGACGAATCTCTAATTTACTTTCATGCTTTTTCTCTTCAGTACTGTTTATTTATTTTAAAATTAGGTAGTCCCCAATTATTTTATATCACATCGCATTATTTGCAATATGTAACAGGCGCTGCAAAAGTCTTCAAAGTTTTACAAACGATCAATTTTTTCGTAACAATTTATAAATATATTAGGTTGTCAAAAAAGTCTTGCGGTATTTTCGCTAGTTGGCGCTGAAAGCATGTAGTTCTAGTTTTATTCGTCGCATCGGGTCATGCTATACCTTTTTGGAAAGCTCATTTCACGCGCTAACACGTGTTTGATTGATTGTCGTTTCTTTTAAGTCGTTCGTGAGTTATAGCGTCGCAAACATGGAGCAAAATAAAGAGAAAATACGGCATGAAATGCATCTCAAGCCGCCAATAAAATTTGTGCAGTTTCTGGATCCGATACAGTTTCCATTTCCACCGCACAACGATGGTTTCAACCTTTTCGTTCTGGTGTAGAGGTGACGAAGATGCGCCACGCTCCGGAAGACCTGTCGTCGAAAATTGCGATAAAATCGCTGTATTGGTCGAAAGAGACCGGCATAGTAGCAGCCGTAGCATCGGTCAAGAGCTGGGCATAAGTCATCAAAAATTCATTTCAATTTCAATAAAAAAAAAATCAATAAAAATAGCGCAAGACTTTTTTGACAACCCATTATGACTGTGGTATCATTTCAACTTTTATAGCTTACTCTTTTCAACGGTTTCATATTCGCATCGCCTTTAGTCCCTAAGTTTCTAGTCACAAAATTTTCATGTGGAAGCAAGAACACAGGTGGCCAGCTTAAGTCAGTTCTATAGACACCTCATTTCAGTAGAATAACTTCTTCATGTTTCATTTTCTTACCTTTATTCAATTATACCGGTTTATTGGATAAATGCCAATTTTGTTCGATTCACCACTCCCCAAGCGTTTGTGAATCCAAGGCATTCAATTAGTTCATTCAAAGTAAATGATATCATTGTATGCATTTCCACAAATAATATTAAAATATAAAACGCAGCAATTTATTTAGAAGAAAATAAAAAACAAGTTATTCATACATACCGTATGTGTATAAAAATATGAATTCTATATACAATATATCTCAAGTGAGTTATGAACACGGTTTATCAATGTTTACTTTGGACATTATGTTCGCACAGAGAGCAATTACTGTTGTGCCAATTATGGACGGAAAGCATTGTCCTAGAAACTCGAGCAACATCGGTTGTTTCATGACAACCTCCGAATAGTCATCAAACGATATCACACCATCCTTGTCGACATTGAATTTCTTGAACAACAAATCCACCATATCCGAACGCAGCTCGTTCACTTCGTCCTCGTCTTCCCCTACGAAAAACTTTTCGACAGCATGTTGCACAATTTCACGATTCAAAAACCCGTTGCCATGGATATTGTAAATTTGAAAAGTGAATTTGATCTTCTGATCTAATTTGTTGGTCATAAAGACGGAGAAGAGGTGCACCCAAGCAACAGCGTCTTCCTCCTCTTTTCATATCCAAAGTTATGTGTAAGAGTATGCGTTCGATTATTTGCAAATCGGAGATTTTGAACAAAACCAGGAAAAGGTGGAAGAACTGTTTCTTTGTCATATGCTTCGCCTTGGAACCGTTGGCCAAAACGAATTTGTGATAGACCATTAAAATGCTGCTCACTTCACCCTCAGATAGTGATAGATATTCTCGAAACGCGGTTTCTGCACGTCATCCAATTTAAAGGCACTCCAGGTTCAGTTTCATTGAGCACTACCTCAATTGTTTCATCTTTCACTAATTCTCTTATTTGCGGACCCACAAGACAATTCTCAGTCTTTATATATAGGCTTAAAATTTGGAAAGAACTCATTCCAAACGTATGCCTCAAAGTGAAAAGTTGAAAGGAGTAGAGAGTTTTTCAAAGTTTAATAAGTTTATTGTTGTTTTGCTGCTTATAACGTTGGTGGATGCAACGCCGGACAGTTGTAAGCAGTTTGACAATTCCCTAGAGACAAATACCCGCTTGCCAATGCCCAATCGTTCGTCAAATGCGAAACGTGAGAGCTGCATGTATGCCTCCCTTTTGCCGGGTGTCAATTTGAATGATGGTGACGGGAAGCACTGAGGTCATTTCGCTGAGACCAGCTCGAGCAATGCTGTAATGGAGTTGGCAGTCATCGCCTTGTCTATTTACATGCTCTCAAACGTATCTCTTGATTATGTTTATTTAAGGGACTGAAGTAATAATAGTATAACCTTAATGTTTTTGGAAAAGAAGTATATTTATTAAATTCGTACTGTTTTTACATAACCTCTTCAAAACCTTAGCCATAAAAACCACGTCTTCTTATAACTCGTCTGCGTCCAAAACCACCACCGAATCCACGTCGACCAAAGCCGCCTCCTCCGAACCCACCACCTGGTCCAAAGCCCCCTGGTCCAAATCCCCCTGGTCCAAAGCCCCCTGGCCCAAAGCCACCTCCTCCGAATCCACCACCTGGGCCAAAGCCTCCTGGCCCAAAGCCACCTGGCCCACCGAACCCACCACCTGGACCAAAGAAGCCTGGGCCTCCGAATCCACCACCGAACTGCCGCACAGAGCGCGCGTTTTCCTCGCTGTGTTGGACTCCTGCGTCCACGGAAAGCAATTCTTCTGCTTTACTTGCTGCCTCCAGCTGTGCAACTTCTGCTGCGAAAACACTTAACGCCGCGAGACACATCCACAGCACATAAAATATGTAACGCATTTTGTTTGTATAAAAATATTATGTTAGCTGCTCTGAATTCTTAAAGAAACTGTTTTGTTCTAAATATCAAATTGATTTTGAATCACTTTTATACAATTTTTAGCGCCACAACTAATTCGGCACACATACAAACGTATGTTTACATATCCATACATAGTTTCATTTGAACAAATGTCCATAAACAGGTTAGGCAAAGAACATAATCACCCCTTATATTCTACCATTATTTATATATACTCAAGAGCAATTCTCTGTACCATAGAATTACAGCATTTTTGCCAATAGTTTTCCAGCACTTGGATAAACACATTGAACTTTGAAAGTCATCTAATTCTTAAAAAATTCCCCGCCAAATATACATTCAGTCCAAAAAGCGCCAGGAAATTGTAATTAAATTCCCCCGGGTAAATAATGTTTCAAAAAAGTATTTTGCTAAGTTGGTAGGGCTGTCCTTAATCACTACGCCAAATGTGAGCGCAATTTCTCAACCAGTTTGTTCAAAGCAGTTGCTTAAGTCGGTACCCCCAGTAGTGTGTAGCGATTTTTACAATGGATAAAAATATCGAACAAAAGATTTGTCACAAATTATGTATTTCTAAGCAAACTTCGCCGAGAGACCATTGAAGATATGTCTCGTTCTGAACGACCTCTTCAACTGATGGAAATATTAAAAAAGTGAAGGATATGTTGCTTGATAATCGTCAGGCAATTGCTACAGAAATGGCAAGAGACCTCGACATCTCTCACGACTCCGTTCAAATGATTTTGGGAATGAAACGCGTTTTTGTTCGACTCGTCCCAATGAAGATACATTTTTTTTCAAAACGAGTACCGTAAATAGTTCTCTTTGGACTTTTTCGTGCGAATTCCGAACCCAAATTCATGGTGAGCATCATAAGATGGCCTTATCATCGGAATGGAGGGAAAAAACGAACCGAAACCAAAAAACCAAGCCAAAGCCTCTCAAAAATCAAGATGATGCTCATTGTTTTTTCCGATTTTCGTGGTTTGGTGCAACATGAAGTTGTTCCGGAGGGACAGATGATCAAACGGCCGGAGTTCAATTCATGGATTTTTTCACAATGATAATGTACTATCGCATCGAGCCACAATTGTGACCTAATTTAAAGCTCAAAACGCAATAAATACCATCGATCAACCACAATATTAACGAGATTTGGCTCTGTATGATTTTTTCTTCTTCCCCAAACTGAAATTGCTGCTACGTGAATGCCGTTTTCAGTCGATCGAAAAGATAAAACAAAATTCGCTGAAGTCCATCCCAAACCGTGCTTCCGAAAAGTGGTTCGGGGACTGAAAAAATCGTTAGCGTAAGTGTATTACATCTCGTGTGGATTACTTTGAAGGCGACAAAATAAATATTGATGAATAGTTAAATATTTTGCCGTTTATTTACAATTTCCGCATACTTTTTTGTCACAATGTTTGTATAGGTACTTATATGCTTCGGTCTCGATCGAAGATTAATAACACCTGTATTTGCTTCCAGATTTTAAATTTAACGCGTAGACGATGTAAAAACCCGCTAATTCGCTATTTATGCGTAATAACCGTTTGAAACAGTAAAACGTCTGCGTTGTCTTTTTATTCGTGTATTAATCATTGTAGAGAATAATCAATGAATAAAAAATTTGTTTACAACTCCACCTCCTATTGCTATTCAAAATTTTTGCATGTGAGTGTAGATGTGCGTTAAAATCAAAGTCGGCTAATTAAAATAACCACATAATATTTTGGCGGGTTATGCCAATACCTGACAGTCGTCACGTGCTTTTAGTAGTTAATAAACTAGAGGATCATTAAATTTTCATGAAAGTTTTGAGACGAATCTCTAATTTACTTTCTTGCTTTGTCTCTTCAGTGGTATTTATTTATATTACAAGTAGGTAATTCCCTATTATAAGTATATTTTATATCACTTCGCATTTTTCGCAAAATGTATCAGATGCTGCAAAAGTTTTCGAAATTTTACAAACGATCGTTTTTTTCCGTCACTCTTTACAAAAATAGCTCTGTCTTATCATTTGAACTTTTATTGATCTTTTCAACCGTTTCATATTCGCCACGAGTCTAGTCTCTAAGCTTCTAGTCATGAAATTTCCATGTGGAAGCAAGACAAAAGGTGGCCAGTTTAATTCAGTTCTCGGGTCTTTGGACACTACACTTACGTAAGTAGAATAACCTTCTCATCTATTCGTCTTCTCGATTAGTTTACCCAAAATACATTTTATCAATGTATTTATCTCAATAAAACAATATAAAAATATATAAATAATATTCGAAGATAAAACACAGCAATTTATTTAGAAGAAAATAAAAAAAACAATTTATACATACATATGTGTATAAAAATATGAATTCTATATATGTACATATATCTCAAGTGAGTTATGAACACGGTTTATCAAAGTTTACCTTGGACATTATGTTCGCACAGAGAGCAATTACCGTTGTGCCAATTATGGACGGAAAGCATTGTCCTAGAAACTCGAGCAACATCGGTTGTTTCATGACAACCTGCGAATAGTCATCAAACGATATCACACCATCCTTGTCGACATCGAATTTCTTGAACAACAAATCCACCATATCCGACCGCAGCTCGTTCACTTCGTCCTCGTCTTCCCCTACGAAAAACTTTTCGACCGCATGTTGCACAATTTCACGATTCAAAAACCCGTTACCATGGATATTGTAAATTTGAAAAGTGAATTTGATCTTCTGATCCAATTTGTTGGTCATAAAGACGGAGAAGAGGCGCACCCAAGCAACAGCGTCTACCTCCTTTTTCATATCCAAAGTTATGTGTAAGAGTATGCGTTCGATTATTTGCAAATCGAAGATTTTGAACAAAACCAGGAAAAGATGGAAGAACTGTTTCTTTGTCATATGCTTCGCCTTGGAACCGTTGGCCAAAACGAATTTGTGATAGACCATTAAAATGCTGCTCACTTCACCCTCTGTGAATTGCGTCGTCTTCGCCATTTGCTTGATCAGATCGTGATAGATATTCCCGAAACGCGTGTTCTGCACGTCATCCAATGTGGCATCCAACTTATTCATAGTCATGGTGCTTTAGCCGTCTACAAATAGCTGTAAAGTTTCAATTATCTTCTGTTCTGCGGTGCACAATGAAATTTTAAGTCAAAAAAGTCTTCAACAAATAATCAGGAAAAGAAATATTCAATTTAAAAAAAAATAAAGAAATATAAGAAAATACTCAAAGTAAAGTCATTTGGAAATATATTTTAGGATATAAACAAAGTGGAGCGCCAAACAATGGGTGACAGAAGCTGGTTTAGTTATAAAGGGTGATTCACTTCGAAGTTCCCTAAACTTAAAATTTAATAGAGAATGTTTGTTATCATTCGAAAGACTATTCTTTGAATTAATTTTTGAAGAATATCTCTTTGAGGTGTTAGTCATGGCTGTGTGTGAGTTGGTCCATTGGTTGAGTACAATTTTAGATTACTCAGTTGAGTATTTCGACTGGTAGCTGGCGAATGACCCGTGAGATGTTTTGCTCTAAAGCCTGAACCGAAGCGGAATTGTCTGCATATACTTTAGACTTTACATATCTCCACAGGAAAAACTTTAAGGGTGTGATATCTGACGATCTTGGTGATCTTGGAAGTGGCGTCATCGTGCCGAAACCAAATGTCGCCGAGATCACGACTTTCAGGCATCAAATAGTCGGTTATCATGGCTCGCCATTGACGGTTACGTTCTCACCGGCATCATTTTTGAAGAAATATGGACCGATGATTCTACCCTCCCACAAGCCACACCAAACCGTTTTTTTTTTCTGGATGAAATCGCAGCTCTTGATCTTTTCAGGTTGCTTTTCATCCCAAAATTTTGCTTGTTTACATTCCCATTGAGCCAAAAATGAGCCTGATCGCTGAACAAAATTTGGCTCGAAAACGTCGGATCTTGTTGGAACTTTGGGAAGGTCGAGCGACTTCAGTTTTTACACAAGCTATATTTTGTACGCTTTCAATTTAAAATCTATACGTAAAATGCGCCAAGTCGTTCCATACTCAGCCCGAGTTGCTGCGAACGGCACCGAATCGACTCGCCACGGTCTTCGTGCACATTTTCAGTTAGGGCTGCTTTATTTTCTTAATTGCGTGCTTGTCAGCCGACAAAGTTTTCTATTCGGTCCAATATTATTCAATACTGAATGCTGGGTCTCAAGATGGGTTATGGTGTTGCGAATAGTACGCTCAGTAGGCCGATTATGTTGACCATAAGTTGAGCGAAGCTCGGGCAACATATTCCTTACAGAAGGTGAGTTATCGTAATAGAGTTGTTCAGGACTAAGTCTTTCCATTAAGAAATGCCAAACAATACTGAACAAAAATAACATGACAGCTTGACAAGACTCACGCATGATCTTGACAATGAAAAATAATATCAATATATATATGTAAATATGTTTACTATAGTAAATTAAAGTAAAATTGTAATCAAAATTAAAAACGAGTTCTTCAACACAATGTTTTTCATCTTTATGTCATTATTGAGGCAATATTTTATAATTTTTTGATTAATAAAAAATCCCCTTCAATGATTTCGCATGTAATAAAGTCGTCTTAACAAATCAATAGCATGTACATACATTAATGTTTATTTATAATAACTTATAGCAAGATTAAATTTATCTAACGTATTAGAGAAGTAAATACATTCATTTTTTATCAAATAGATGTCTTTAGTAATTCTTTCCATTAGAATTTAGAATCAAAACCTCAAAAATCATCGTCCAAATGTTTGTTCTCTTTACTCTGGGTTGTTTGTATAGACTTACGCTATTCATAGAAAATCCTCCAATAATTATATTGTTATATTATAGATAAGTGAAATTAATTCATGCCGCCAAATTAATTTAAATATTTTATTTTTTTTCTTTAAAAACCAATACCGTGATTTTTTTGTGATTCCAAAAGGCAAGAACAGGTTCTAATGCGAACGCAAACAAACGTTTTCGTAAGCCAGTTTAATTTTTTTTTCGGTTAACAATAACCGCGTCCAGTAAACAAATATCACTTCAATCAATAAATATTTGTTTCGCATGACTCATTAACTCAATGGGATGCCGAAAGGTATTCTACATATGTATGTATGTATATACGATATGTATTATACTGGCACGGCTTATTTTACCTTACAGACAAATGAACTAGTTCTAAACTAACTTCCAAATAATGTAACGGCTTAATTCAACTTAATAGCCAATTAAATGTTCATTATAGCACCAACTGGTAGTTTTTACATGAAGATGTTCTTTTAATACTTCAAAACAAAACAAAAAAAACCTAGTGTATGCACTTAAAAACCAATAGTTCCAGCAGCAATAAATTGTTTCATAACTAGTCCAAATCCAGTATTTTTCTAACTAGTTCCATTTCGGTTCGAAATTTATTGTTTTAAACAGGTATTTTCAGATATGAGTTCTATTTTGCTAGCGGAGTTCTTTATACGCATATTAAATAAGTACTGACTAGCAAATCTTCTAATTAAGCTGTGGTTTCACTGGATATAAAATATAAATTACATTCAAAAAAAAGATTTAAAAAAAGAAAAAAAGGTAACTTCGATTGCACTTAACTAATAATACCCTTCACAAACACAGAAGGTTAATTACTAGAACTTCATTACGATCATTCAGTTTGTTTGACAGTTATATGCTATGGTGATCCGATCTTTACACATTCTTCGGAGTTGGCATTATTGCCTTAGATAATATTCCATGCAAAGTTTCTTGAAGATATTTCGTCAAATGAAAAAGTGTTCCGCGCAAGCACTGAATTTCAATTATTCAGTAAATGGCAGCTATATCTGGTCTGATATCGGCAGTTCCAACATATGAGCAGCTTCTTAAGGAGTAAAGAACGTATGAAAAATATCAGATCGATATCTCAAAAGCTGAGCGATTAGTTTACCTATATGCAGACTGACGGACATGGTTAAATTGACTCAACTTATCTTTTATATATTTCATCACGGACACCTGAAAATGTTATCTTCAGGGCAAACCTAATATAGTATCTTGTTCAGGGTATAAAAATTGAGAAAACAGGTTTTAAGGAATGAAATAAATAAATATAAAGTATGGTAAGTATATTCCATTTCATTTCAGTAACTGGAGAATTAAATTAATTGTGCAATTTTTTTTTGCACAATTTTACTATAGCCAAGTGAACAGATATCTTTTATATCATTTCTTGCTAATGAGGCTTAAATTTTTTGTGCACATAATTACTTTTAAAATAACGATTGCTCTTTAAAGTGTCGATTACAGCCAGTATGTGCATCCAAAATATCCAGTAATAAATCGCCTATTTTGCCATGCACTTTTATGAATTCGCGCAATTAGCACTTCATTAGCTATATACAAACTATACATATGTACAAACAAGGGAGTAAACGGTTGCCTTGTATTCCCGGTTAATAACCTAAGCAAACATTTTTACTGTCAAAAGATAATTAATTACTACTTGTCTAGATCGTTGCAATGTATGTAGGAATGGCGGATCTTCTGTTTGCCATTCTAGACTTTCACAGATTTCTGTCTGAAGTGAGCCCAACTGCATCCAAATTTAAGTTTACAGAAAATAAATGATGAAAGAATAAGGAATTTGGAAGAGTTTTGTTTTCTCACATAGTATGCGACTTTTAAAAAATTAAATGCAAAATAACGCAACAACACTTTTCATACGTTCACAGACGAAGAAAAAACGATGTAATAGAATCCACACATATTGAAAAAAAATTTGGATTTTATTTAAAGAATGATCAAATATTGGTTATATCTAATAGCATTGACAGATGGCAGCGTTAATCCGGATTAACTGCATTAAACAGGACTTAGGGAATTAACTGCATTAATCCGGATTAATTCCGGAGTTAGTGAAGATAACCCCGTTGCTAACTCCCATTTAATCGGCAAAATTTTAGAGAGCTGTAGCTGTATTTTCGCTGGCAACATTGTTAGAAATGGCCAATTTTAATCTATGGTGAATGAAAAACAAGCAACACTGACAGCTGTTTCTCAAATTTTCAATAATAAAACAAGAAGTTTATGTTATGAAGCAGTTTTAAAAATAACGTGTTGATATGTTTTTGTAAAAATCGGTCGGCTAACAACGGCAATGTTTAACTTATGTCCATTTTCACTAAAAATATTATAAAAATGACACTCAGCTGTTTACGAGAGTTTCAAACTCTCATAGCTGCCGTCTGTTATAGCCCTGACAGACGACAGCGCTAATATGCATTAGCGGGCTTAATTTACATTTACTTGCGCATTTGACACATGTTAATGCAAATTTTGTAATGCACAAGAATTTCGTGCATTTAGCTGAATTTACCAAAGTTGAGTAAGCAACACTGCTCAAAAATGGCCGATTTTTGCTATGTTTTGACAGATAGCGCTTGAAGTCTGCCGCCTCCTTTGCGTTTACAGCATCAAAGGTAAGCAGTTTTATATTGCTAATTACATTATGTGTAAGTATAGTAACATAAACAAATTTTAATATTTTTAGATGGCAGAAAATAAATAACGCACAGTTTGCTACCCATTTTTCCAATATTCTTAACTTTTTCGCACACTTTTTTCGCATTACAATCCATTATTATTTAACTCTATTATATCTGAACGTAGTTAATACTAAACGATTTTTTTCGTTAAATTTATGTATGTATATTGATTTTCCAAAACTACCAAAATTTCTATTAATAATTTCTCTTATTCGTTTTTATTTCACTTTTTTTTAAATAAACAAATTTCACAATCAGCTGTCTAAATGCACAAGTCTGCCGTCTGTCGCCATAAAATTTCAATGCGCATTAACGTTGCTTAATGCGTATTAATTTTGCTCGTCTGTCAGGGCTATTACCTGCAAATTTGGACATGAAGTGCGCATTTAATCCGGATTAACGCTGCCGTCTGTCAAGGCTATTAAAAAGGAAGCTTAATTTTTTACAATATTAAATATCGTAAGCAATAAAAAACTCAATTTTGATTTTTTTGATGACATGTTTTGCATTTCAGTTGACAATATCTAAGTGTCTGTTATTGGTTAACAAAAGATATAGAAATATAGCCCGCACGTTATATCATAGTTTTAAGTTTCTCCGTTTACATATTTACTTATCTTTTATTTATAAATACTTTCTTCTCTATTTAAATATTAAATTAATAAATGCAAATCTTAAAATTTGCAGAAGATTTCGGTTCAAATAATGTGGGAGTTAATCAATAGCAGCGAATTATTGGAACTTAGGGCATTAAAGAGCTTTTATGCTATATGAATATCTCAATAATCTTATATGATTTGTTATATGTGATATACTACCTGCCATAGCTACAATACCCTCCACATGGACATTTCTTATAGGAACTGTACGTATAATTAAATCTGAAATCGCAATCGTCCAACGCTTCTTCTAGCTAGGTTGTTTGATATAAGCAACTTTCTTTTCTTTCAATAATCCATGCCAAATTACATAAAGATATTTCGTCAAATAAAAAAGCTTTCTAAATAAGAACTCGACTATTTTTTTCTTATGAATCTGCTCATTAACGTTGTTACCGAACTTGATTCTTTTTATTCTAAAAATCATATATTGGGTAGTCGAAAAAGTCATTTCGTATTTCTAATCAAACTTTAACTCAATTTTTTATATTTATACTAATAAATAAATAAACAAACTTGTACTTTGCTCGATCACGTTTTGCCATGTTGCTAGAGACATTATTCCATTAGTGTAAAACTCATTAGTGTAAATCGAAATTTCGAAATCTCCAGAACGGAAGCGAGCGAACCATTGTTATGCTTCACGAACTGATACAGCATCGTGTCCGTAAACTTCACAAAATTGCAAAATATAGCGAATTTCTTCATTATTTTCACTCATTTTTGAACAGCTGTAACTTTTTTTCAACTTCCCCGAATTTTTGGCTAAATGAAGCTTAACACTATATGGTATGACACAGTGTGATTGGTAGCACTGGAGATATACGACTGCAACGACATCTATTGCCAAAATACGAAAAGACTTTTTCGACTACGCAATATATAGCTGCCATAGAAGCTGAACGTTCGGAATAAAGTTCTTGTAACGAATCTTTTGTATTCGTAGCTGATTTTACAGCTTCTGTGCAACCGAAATCAATGTTTATTTTTGGTTTTATTTTCTTTTTATATTATTCAGAAACAATTATTGTTATGTCACATAAAATTAACTTGCGATTCCGAAAGAAAAGATTAAAGAATTTTACTATGCAATCTGGCTTTAAGTCCTCAGTCCGCACTGCAGAATACTCATACATTATTTAACAATTTAGGTGCATTGGATTTTCCTATTTGGATACTGTCGAATCGATCTAGTATATAACGCATATATCGACTTAATGAACCAGAAGCTGTAATGAGCCAGCCGTATACTCCCTTGTATAAAAATCAAGTTAATTACTTTGTTGTTGTTTCCATGTATACATTTGTAACAAGAAAGTCAAGCTTAAATTTGGCGATCAGAGATGCAACGAATGGAATGAACTTAGCGGCTTTTGCTAATAAATCTGTTGAATAAATAAACACGTGTGTTTACCGATTCGCATTTATTTTTTAACTCATTCTTTTCATTTCTTTTTTCTGTTTTGTTTTTTTGGGTATTTCCCAATTGACCGCAAAGAGCGAAATATTAGTAAACAGAAACTGCCTATGGTTGGAGATTTGCGGCGCAATATCATTATAAAAGCATTAACCGCTTTTGACAGCGAACATAGTCGAGCTCCAGCTAAATCTATAGAAACAACTCATCATTGGAGAGAGTGAAATTTGAAAGTGCTAAAGTGCTAATTAATAAAGAAACGCCAGCAGATCGTCCACAAAAATGCGAGGAATCGCTATCGTTTTCTTAGCCTTTTTGGCTTATTCGAGCGCTTATCCGCTAGAGGAGCAACAGGTCAGTGTTCAAGTACCTGAAAGTTCGCTACAATTGGAAGCTTCCGAAAAGGATGCAGCAGTGCCCGACGCATCCGAAATTGTACAAATTGCAGCCGTGCCGGTAGCAGAAGCAGTGGAATCAAAGGCTCAGCAACTTTTGGATGTTGATGCGGGCGTTTCGGCAAGCATTGAGGGAGCTCGTCAAGCACGTCAGTTCGGTTATGGCGGATTCGGTGGCTTTCCCGGCGGAGGTTATGGCGGCTTTCCCGGCGGTGGTTATGGTGGCTACGGTGGATATGGTGGCTACGGTAGATATGGTGGCTACGGAGGTTATGGTGGCTACGGAGGCCATCGACATGGTCATCGTGGTGGTTTTGGTGGATTTTTTGGCTAAAATATATGGGAGGAATAAGAAGCTTTAATTGTGATAAATTATGTAAAAGTCAAATGTGTGTACACTTACATCTACATATTTATTTAATGAAAAACCCGAAATAAAAAATTGACGGAATCGTGATCAAAAAAGAAATAACTCCCTAGTTTGTGTGTAGTTAGTGTGCATTATAGTGGTACGTTTAGATAAAAGCGTCGATAAAACTTCGAAGAAACTCTATGGAATGTCCAGCTTGGCATTCAAATTTTTAACCTGTTGTATTCAAAATTACTGAGTTCACCAAAGCATTAGAAGATTTAAATAATACGAAGGCTTAGTGACTCGAGTCGTTATACATAGGTAATCCTCTTGCTTAAAACTGAATAACTCTTTTTTTGTGAATATGTTGGGTGGATCTGGCTACCATACGATAAGCAAAGTGAATTTTGAAAAAAAATTTAGTATTTCTTGGAGCTCAATGAAAGTCACGCTGAAATTATTGAATTCGAATCGTCCATTCGTGGAAAATGGCTAATCGAACAAATAACTGGTATAAAGCGAGCATACTGCTAAAATAGAACTGAGCGATTATATCATTTTAATATAGCCTCTTCTTTAAAATCTCAGTTTAATCCTTCCTTGCTATTAAGAATTTTTTGTTGATCATGACATTTACTCATCTTTATTCATTAGCTGATATTCTTGTCAAATTGTGAATTCTGATTTTCGCACATTTCAGAGCGTTTGACATTAACAGCAGCGTTCATTGAGGCCTCTGACCGAACACTACTCAGTAAAAGCTCATTCACTGTCGCTGTGCAAAGCCAGTCAAGATGTTAATTACCGATACGACTAGTTGCACCAAAGTTGTCCTTGCAGACATTTCGAATGCACCGCTATAACTAACTGTTTTAACATTTTCTGTTATTTGCGATTTTGCTTTGCGTTGCTGTAAGCGCCTTTTATGCGAAAAGAACTTTTTATTATTTACACAGAGCGAATCAAAGCGTGAGACGTCAAACCAAACGAAGAAAGTAAGCAAAACCAAATAAAACGCCCAACGGTCCGCTCAAGTTTTCCATTTGATAATGTTTTTGCTTGTTGATTTGCTTGACGAGCTGTTTCGCTTTGCATTGATTGCTCTATGCACAACTGTTTGGTATTTATTTATTTACTATTTGTTTTGCCGTTTTCCATTTGCTGCGTGTGTGCAGAATTGCAATCAGATAACACCTTTTCGTCATTCTTTCAGTCATTCGTTCATTCATTCCTTCTGCAATTCAACTATTCAGAGTCCTGTCAGCCCTCAACCTCGCTGTACAAACATTCTCGCACTCGCGGCACCTTATTATGGCCAATAGGCTGTGGGCGTTTGTAAATATGCTCAGCACTCAGCACTCAGCACTAATTTTAAGTAGGCAAAGCAGAAGCGTGGAAAGCGTCAGCTGTGCAGCAGGTAATTGCTGCCCTGTAAATGCAACTTAAATTCTGCCATAGCTTCTTCAATTTACCAAACTAAGAAAGAGCTTGGAAATGGTGGCAATCTCTACTTCAATGCATAATACGCAAAATAAATAGTCAAAGGAGTAGTTAAATGAGCCGCTGGCTCCTTGCTGACGCGGGGAGAATAACCACCACTTTACAGGGTGACTGCATTCAATATGTGCCGCAATTGCAATACTCTGAATCCATATAGCCTCTTCTCATATGTTACCGCTGTGCTCACGCTTTTGATTCTTATCTATTGACTAAACTGAACGCTCTAACTTAGGAGGCAAGATGATTAGGAAGCCGCGATACAAACGAAGTTAATTAAAGGCCTCTGTATAACATATGAAAAAGATGAGCGTAGTTCAGGCCATATTTTGGAACAAAGAGATTAAACTGTGACCACATATCATATGCATATAATATAAGATACTCATCACAATTTCCAGACAGTAGTTATATATTAAGTAATATTTAGCTAGTTCCACAAAACCGCATATACGAGATCGCGTATTCGTTTGGAGCAGCCTGTAAGATGAAAAATTTGCTAATTTTTGTTGTACCACTTAATGTCGACTATTCATTCGATTTCAACTCGTCTGGGATTTATTCGGCTTTCAATCTCAAATGTACAATTATAATGAAGTGAGCAACAACTACACGCATACAAAACAGTTGTATAAGGTGGAGAAACACTAATAAGTAGAGCCTTTTTTCGAAGTAGCATTTCAGCATTCTTTATCAAAGTAGCTTCTTAAGGCTTTTTGCAACCAATCAACAACCGACCAAACGATGTACAACAACACGAATGTTCTACTCCATCATAAATAAGTATGTACACTAGTGGGCAAAATAATATAGTCATCGTCATAAAATATGCACAGAGGACAAAAAATAGTAAGACTTCTTAATTTAAATTTCGCGGGAAAACCATTTCTCGAAACATGTTTTTTAGGTTGATATGACTGTCAGTGACATCTGTGCCAAATGCCACATCAAAATAATCGTTAGTGGTTGCCTTCTTGAACTACATAAAGGGCATTCGACGATTTTTACGATGAGAGAAATTATTCTGGTGCCGAAACGTTCAGAATGTTGGAAAATACCTTCTGTGAAAATTGTTTGTCGCGAGCAAGTCTTTTTGATTTTATTCAGACAGGGTCGAGAACGCGTCGACGACGAATCACGCCCAGAACGGCCATCAAGATCACCTGAAGATCAACCCGTTTTCGAAAAACAGCGCCTAGTTGACGTCCATGAAATAATGCTTTCCGACTATCAAGATGTCATAAAGCGTATTATTACTGGCGATGAGTATTGGATCTATGCTTATCGTGGCAAAGGTGACTCGAAGGCGAAAAAGCAACTCAAAGAAGGTCGAAAATCAAGGTTTTGTTGACAAGTTTCTTCGATTATCGAGGTGTTGAGAATAGACAAATTGTTTCCGACCGTCCAAACTGTCAAAAAGGAATACTATTTGAGTGCTACTCATCGTTTGTGAGAAGCTCTTCGTAAAAAGAGGCCGGAATTATGGACCGACAACTGTTGGTTTTTGCACCACGATATTGCACTGTCGCATACTGCATTGATCCTTCGTGAGTTTTTCGCTAAATTTTCAAGTAACATCGTAAAGCAAACACCTTATTCGTCTCATTTAGATCGCTGTGACTTCTGGCTATTCGGCAAACTCAAAGGACTGCTTCGGGGAACCGTTTTGAAAAAATGAAGACATTAATCGCTACACGCATTGAAAGCTATTCCGGAAATTGATTTTAACAACTGCTTCGAAGCTTGGAGAAAATATTCCCACAAGGATATTGGTGACAAGGAGAATTACTTTTAGGGAGGCAATATATGTATATTTTGAAGAATAAGTTTAGGAATTTTAAAATTATAAACAAAGTCTTACTACTTTTGCTCTTAGCAGTATACAAGTACGTATATAAACAGAAACATCTCTCCTAAAATCGTGTTTAGACCCCGATTTTTTCACACTTCAACTATTTTCCCCCAGCAACCTTAAAATAGATATGCCTGAGTTTCGCTTTTATTCTGCCCACAACTGTACGTAAGAAGATATGGAGCAACTTTTCAAACCCACCCCACACTTCCTTAGGGCGTCAAGTTGTATTGGGAATTCATCTCGCCGATGCATTGCCGGTCCGCGTACAATTAATGAAAATTGCAATGGCGCGTTGAAGGTTGAGGACTAGCTATGTTGCTCGACTGAAGCTCGGAAAGCGCTCAGTTAATTGTAGGTTAGCAGAGGAAGTAAATATTCGCAGTTGTTGCGCAAAAAAAGCAAGGGAAATGAAACAAACAAGCGCAGTGAATTGCTTTCAATACTCACAACTGTAAATATAGCACTTTTTCCTATTTAACCATCTAGTTGAACCTGTAGCTGGGGGTTGTAACAAGCGGAAACAGCCGTTGAGGATTGTAAAGCAGCAAGCAAGAAAGCAGGCAAGTCTGGTACTCAATCGTTAAATACCGTTACAATAGCAAAAAAGCAACTTTGTATCTTAAAACCGGATAGAGCAAAGTTGCTGGGAAGTGTGCACCGAAGTAGAGAGGGAAGCTCTCGAACCCATTGTGGTTGTTTGCATGCATACAAGCATACAATTACAAAGAGCAAAGGAAGTGGTTTGTATGGTATGGTGAAGAAGAGAAAATCCTCATGGAAAGCTCAACGAGTGAATGGAAGAAGGCAAATATCCGTGCAGCAAATGTAATTGAAGTTTTATTGAAAACGATTGAATAGCGGTCAAGTTAAGTGATTTAGATGGATGGATTGAAGAGCAGCACATATATGTATACGTACTTGCGTTCGAAGTGCCAAAGGACAGGTGGACAATTGCTCAAGTATATACATACAGACACATGTACATATGTAGATGCATAGGGACGCCAATTCACACGGTGTGTTTACTCAAATTGCCCTCGCACTTACGGAGACCACGCGGATATCTATCAAATGAGCAACCATGTAAGTGAGTATGTATATGTATTTATGTATGCACGGGTGTATATGTATAAATGTGTGTATGCAATTGCGCAAATTAATGAACGGAAGTGCCAGTGGCTGAACTGAAGAGCAAATACGTTCAACTGGAATATGCAAATAAATTTGTGAAATGAGAAAATGAGCTCAACACAAACATTGACTAAGTTAGAACCCGCTTGCCTCGCAAATGTGACTTCATTAGTGTGCAACAAGAATGCGGCAAACAGAAAAGTAATTATAGTAGTGTAACGTTAAGAACACACACCGCAAATGAGGATGAGCAATATGCAAATGCGAAAATGCATTAAGTTCAATTGAATTCAAATAAAAACTTAAATAAATACCTTCGGTAAGTATGGAGCGGCGAACTATTTTGAAGTTCTAATTATAAATTAATTTATATTAACTTGATATTTTTGGTAGACTTGTCTTAAACAAAAAGTGCACTATCCCACAGTTAGTAGCTTTGTGATCTGTGGAGTATCGCTTTTTTTAACCAGAAGATGAGAGCAGATGGACATTTGCAATTAAAAGATTAAAATTTTCAAGGTATTGACATGTTGTCACGCTTTATTGGCTTCTTTTTAAATTACTCAGCCAAAACCTTCTAATCTGTAAATATTAAAGTAAACATATGGAAAGTATCCATAAAAAAATTCTAGGCGCCCTGTTGTAGAAGTAAACTTCAGGTTCTGCGTTTAAGGTTCAGATTCAAGCGTATATCTCTTCATATGGACACAAGACCACAAGCAACTCTGAATCCTTATGCACGGGTTGCTTCTATTTGGAAAAGATACTGCATACTCATATAATGCATAACTTCTTGAGCTGAACTACGCATTGTTATATACTCTAGATACAACCAAATTTTATATTAATTCACTGAATTTTCAGCGCTATTGCATTTGCCAAATACAGCAGTGATATCTCCGTAACGTTCTCTTCTAGAATACATTAAATAGTTGGTCCAAAGGATTTAGATATAAGTATGTTACGAAAAAACATACAACTTTGGTTAGACTTATATTGGAAAAGTTACCAAATCCATTCCGACAAGTTAGACCACAATTTTTACTTTACGCCTTAGGGAATTTCCGATGATTTTATGTTAAGTCTTCATCCATACTCTAGCGGCTTAAAACTTATTTCTACTACACTTTCGAATCGTAGGGAAATGCTTGATGTATACTCTTAGTAAAAATTCTGAATGGAACCGTTAGCAGTTTTTTCTCCTGTCTGAAGTTAAATTTAATATCCTGCAGATCAAATTTTGGACTTAACGAACCATTCTGTCGCATTTGTTATGATTTTAATTCTCATCCCTTCACATTTCATTTATCTGATTCACTTTCCGAAATTAAAATGTCCATATTGCTTTCTTTCAATAAACAAAATAAAAAAATAATACAAAGGTTCCAATCTAAAATACTTTGAACAATGAGAATTAAAGAAGAAGAGAGAGAACAGCAAAATGAGATACATACAAGTATGTATAAGTCTAAACTTCGCGAACATCCAAACCCATGGGCTAATGCCTTGGCAAATCCCTGCAATCAAACACGTTTAAAAAGTGATCCACCAGCATACTAGAGAGCAACGTTCTACCAAAAAAAGCTCAACCACGTTCTTGAACTTCTTTGGTTTTAAATAGATTAAAGATTTAAATACTTATTGTTAGGCTTTACCAAGCATATCCAATAAATAAAGAAATATTGAAAACAAAAATAAAAATAAATTCTGAAATTATTGGGATCCTTACAGGATCACCTCAAGTGAAAAAATAAGTGTTTGAGTTAAGACCTTAACTTAGAATTTGGACGTAGGAAGAAATCTGAAAATTAGATTTTTGGCGGACATTTTTACAAAAAATTAAAATTTCAGTGATAATTTCGCGACATTTTTTCCTTTCAAATAATTGTAATCGAAAAAAAATCCTTCGTCCAAATCTTTAAGAATTGTATCTCAAAGACCTGTGTATAATTTTATAAGAATTGGCTAAATAGTTCTCGAGAAATCTTGCAAACCGACTTCACAGTTTCGAGAAAAACGCGCTTAAAGACGGTGCACTTAGCCTAGCTAACCTTAAGCGCACAAGTTCTCAAGGTTGTAGCTCCGAAACTATTACGCAGATGTAGACAATATTCTAGAGCTGCTGTAGAATTTAATACATTTTTTGAAAACCGAAAACCCAAGTAATCTTTTAACGTATTTTAAGCCTTAGCTGTAGCTGAACTGTTAGATCTCGACGCTTAAAAACTCTATTGCCTTTCATGACTCGCCTGATTCCGCACGTAAGTGGATGAGAAATTCGCGTTGTTGGGTGAGAGGAGGGTAATCACTGGGTTATAACAATTGTGAATATTCCTTTCTGAACGAATATAATGCACACAGGCTATATATTTGGAATGATATAACGGTGGTTACCAATAGCACTATAACCCGTATCGAAGAATAAATTAGTCATAACACATGATGATTTTTCTCCTGAACTTAGTCATATCTAACGGTAAAAGTTTACGCTGCCTTACATATTCTCCGTTTATGTGTCTGCACTTTTCGCTTTTCTTATTTCAAAAAGTATATTTGACAAAAATGTCTGCAGAATTTCTTACTCGTTTTTTTCTCAGACCCTATGGCTAATAAGCCACTGATTGCACCTGCCAAAGGTTAATTACTGCCACTTATCAGTACGAATTGTGCATAGCAAAGTCTTGTTGTCGTCTGCATCACTGCAACTTGAGTTAGTCGAATTATAGAATAATCTAATTCTGCCAAACACTTTTTTTGTTTGAAAAGCTTTTGAGCTTTTCTGATTAATGTATTTCTTTTTCACTTCTAGACCACGGGTAATGCCATGTGATGCTTGCAAATAAATGGTATAAATAGCCATAGGCTTTAATTTCAATTCAGTTAGATTTCGAACTGTTATAGTCAGTGAGTCTGAATAAACAATCTTTAGCTAAAAATGAAGTACTCGTTGTTGCTCGTAGCCGGCGCTTTGCTGTTTGTGCAAGTAAGATACATAGCTATAAATACGGAATACCTACGCATATATTTAATACTTACAAATATATATTCCTTACTTTATTTTAATAGTTCGCCCATGCCCTGCCGCATATGAAGCGTGAGTCTGTCGCTGTTGCAACGCATACACAAAAGAGCATTCACAACTCTGAGGGATCCTCATCCGAAGAGGACAGCCCCCAAGCGCAACTGATGATTTACACTTTAGCCGAAATCGCTAAACTTTCCACCTGGATACTCGAAAAGGGCAGCATTGTGATTAAAAATACCGTGACCGAGTTGAAGGAGATCCCAGTTAAAGATGAGCTCTTACAAGCGAACATCACACGCATGTCTGAAGTTGCCAAGGATGCCGGTGAATTTACCCTGAAAGAAGATGAAGAGAGCATTCTGAAACTCCTCTTGTCGATGGTTAACTTTGCAACAATGATGGATGACTACGAGAATATGCCTGCCGATTCGAAACTGAAACACACCTTGCAAACAGCACTCGAAAACAACGGCTACAACAAGTTTGAGGGCGAGTTCGAAGAAAAGGTATTGCAGATGGCCAAGAACTTCGACGGGGCATTCGGTGAATATGTTAAGGTTTTGTCGCCAGAGGAAAAGATTAAGCAAGCCAAGTTACTTAACTGGTACGAAGACTTCAAGGCCGAAACTGATGAAGAAAAGAAACTGGACAAGTTTGGCGAAATCTTTGACCACTTATCTTAAATTATCGCAAGATATTTGAATGATAGAAGAAAATAAATATTTCGACTTGAAAATGTATATTTGTGTAATTTTACTTATCTCGTGAGAAAATAGCTTTACTTTACAGAATGACGGTGAAAATAGAGAAGAAAAGTAATATACTCTATCTGCGATAAAAAGTCCTAAAAGCAAGTAAACGTTAGATCGTGTAAGTAATGTAAACGGTGTATGGGTCGTAAGCCCATTCCTCTATTGGAGAACTACTCTTGAAGAGTATTAAAAAGTAATGATTCTTGATGATACTTTAAATAAATAGGCTGATATTCGTGAGGTTGGAGATTAAAAATTGAGAATTTGAAATTTTTGTTTAGGTTTTTTTATATTAATCGGCGAAGGTAATTCCGATCATTGAGATTAAGAACGCTCCTAATATGTATAAGAGAAGGGTCAAACTCTTTTTTTTTATATGTAAATATGTACGCAATGCGATTAAATATAAATTTGAAACAAAACAAGTGAAAACAGTTTTTAATCTTGAGCTTTTGCGTTTCACTGCTCAATTACACATCAACTCTTATCATTGTTTAGAATTATATATGTATGTAGCGACCCTACGCTTTGCGCAACAGAGCATTCGGCAGAGAACTTGAAACCTTTGTATAAATTTTCATTGCGTTTTGTCTGTAACTCAGTTCGATTTTCATCATTCTTCAGCTACTTAGTATTTTGCTTCCGATTTTCAATCTCCGCAATAAGGATGAAGCGGATATTTATATTTATCGCTAGCGCTCTACTGTTGCTGCAAGTATGAATATTATACTAATATACACTATATATTCAGTTCTTCGCACTAAATTTAATAATAACCCATTTTAACAGTCATCGCACGCTTTTCCACGAACGAAACGTAGTGCTGAAGCTGTGCTTGCTCTCTTCCAAAACTCCTCCTCCGAAGAAGTGGATCCAAAAGTACAACTTGTGGTCACTACTTTGAACGATTTAGTACAAATATCGAAATGGGTGCTTGAAAAGGGTAGCGTAGTAGTTAATAATGCTGTTAAGGAACTGGAAGCTCTTCCAGTGCAAGATGAACTCCTGCGAGCAAACATAACACGCATGTCCAAAATTGGAACAGAGTCTGCTAAATTTAAGCCGGAAGAAGATGGGCAGAGCATCTTGAAGCTCTTAGATTATATGGTTAGTTTTGCCGAAATGATGGCGGACTATGAAAACATGCCTGACGATTCAAAGCAGAAGGCGGCATTGAAGACAGCTTTGGAAAATAATGGTTACAATAAGCTTGAGAAAGACTACGAGGAAAAAGTCGTACAACTCACTAAGGATTTCGACCAGGAATTCGGTAAATATGTCAGCGGACTAACACCAGCCGAAAAGGTGGATGAAGCCAAATTGCTGAAATGGTATGATGACTACAAAGCTGAAACTGATGAGGACAAGAAATTTGACAAATTCGGCGATTTCTTTGACCAAATATCCTAAAATCCAAACATAGACACAAACATTTTTGTTAATATGCATAATGTAAAAATATTATTTTTAATTTCAATTTTATTTGGTTGTATTCAAGTATAAGTAGTTACCGCATTAATGAAATAGAAAATTCAAGTAGTGTGCAATGGAACTTCATATCCACTGCATACGTTGAGGAAATCTTACTCTTCTTTATTAGTGTAGAAGCAATGTCTAGCGGGGTTATAGCCGAGTTTACAACAGCGCGCCAGTCGTTATTCCATTTCGCTGCTTAGCGCCAATTGGGAGATTCAAAGTGTAGCCAAGTCCTTAGGTCAAATAGCAGGACGAGGATGATGATTGACTTGTAGAATTTGAGCTTTGTTCGTCGAAAGAGGGCTTTGCTTCTCAAGTGCTTACTCAGTCCGAAGCAGCACCTGTTGGCAAGAGTTATTCTGCGTTGAATTTCGACGCTGACGTTGCTGTTGGTGTTAGATCTAGTTCCAGTATAGACAAAATTATCTACGACTTTGAAGTTATGACTGTCAACAGTGATATGGGAGCCAAGTCGCGAGTGCGGCGACTGTTTGTTTGATGACAGTCTTGCCCTCATTCACTACCTATTTGCTTCACTTCCTTATCCAGTCAGGAAAAGGCAAAACTAACTGAGCCATTGTTGAAGCCAATGATATCCATATCATCGGCGTACGCCAGCAGCTGTACACTCTTATAGAAGATGTGGCTTCTCTATTCAGATCTGCAGCTCGAATTATTTTCTCCAGGAATAGGTTGAAGAGTTCTGAAACTTCGCTTGGTATCACACGGCTCGAAGAGGTCCTTCCCAATCCAGACGGAGCTTTTGGTATTGCTCAATGTCAGTTTACACAGCCGTATTAGTTTTGCGTGGATACCAAATTCAGACATAGCGGCATAAAGACAGCTCCTTTTCATGCTGTCAAAAGCAGCTTAGAAATCGACGATTGGGTGCTGTGAGTCGCTCATCTTTTCGCAGGACTTTTCCAAGATTTGGCGCAGATTGAATATCTAGTCAATTGTTGATTTTGAAGCCACATTTATAAGATCCAATCAGTTCGCTGACCTTGGGCTTTATACGCGATGTTGAAGAGGCCAACTATTAACTACCGTGAGATAAGGTAGTTAGCGCAGGTTATGGGGTCATCTTTTTTTTGTATTGGACAGAGCACACTTAAATTTCAATCGTCGAGCATGCTTTCGTTTGGCCATATTTGTTATAAGAATGGAGTACCTAGTTTTTTTTTGAATTATTGTTTGCCTTTCTCAACGTTGAGGTATTGGCAAATAGATCTCTCATACAAGTTTTTGAGATGGTCAGTCTTTCTAGTGGGCACGGCTATACCTTCTTAAATGTATGATCAGTGAACTGTCACCTTGTGCCTATTTGTTCGGACATGTGAACATTTGTTTTTGTAATTACTAATAGATATGCAAGCTTATGCAGCAGCTCTTATCAATGCAGCCCATAAATCACGTATATTTCTTATGACTTTTGCACATCCATATATACATCCACACGTGCATAGGGGAATCAATAACAAATTAATCTCGTCAAAGAGCAAACAAGGTAATCAGTTCAATTAGGTATTTTTAACACTTGTTGTTTATTAGACAGAAGCTGCACTGTTTCTAATTTAATATTTGCCACTTATCTGCTGTTAATTGAACTGCGCGAAAAATAAAGCTTACATACGTGCAAATATCACCCTGAAGGTGGAGCATATAAAAGGTCTTTGCATTTGATTTATGAATTAGTCCAACTTTATAGGTCCATCTGTCAATAAATCACCTGTAAATTTGAATTAATCAACTTTTGAAATCATGAAACGTTTCTTAATTCTCGTCGCTAGCGCTTTGTTGTTGGTGCAGGTAAGATTCCTATACCACAGTCGCTGGGGACCAAATAATATTAAAGCCCACTGATGATTATATGATCTAATTTAATAGTTCTCTCGAGCATTGCCGCATGTGAAACGTGAGTCCGACGATCAATTGTCCACATCTGAACTACAGAACGCTCAAGAGCAACTGATGACTTCTACCTTTAGCGAAATAGGTAAACTATACAAATGGATACTCGAGGAAGGCAGCGTAGTCGTCAATAACGCTGTTAAGGAACTCAATGAAATTGCAGTCAAAGATGATCTACTACAAGCGAATATCACACGCATGTCTAAAATCGGAACAGAGATTTCTCAATTCAAACTGGAATCGGACGATAAGAGCGTTACAAAACTTTTGGAATACATGGCTAGTTTCTCTACAATGATAGACGATTATGAGCACATGCCCAACGATTCGAAATTGAAAATCACTCTAAAGACAGCTTTAGATAATAACGGATACAATAAATTCGAGGACGAATTCGAAATGCGAGTCCTGGAGTTGTTTAAGAATTTCGACCATGCATATGCGGAATATGTGAACACTTTGACGACCGAAGAAAAGGAAAAGCAAAGCAGATTCCTTCAATGGCATGAAGCATTTACAGCCGAAACCGACAATGGAAAGAAACTTGAAAAGTTTGACGAACTGTTTGTTTAAATTTCCAACGAGGCGCTAGATTACAAAAATAAAGTTGGATTTAGAATTTAGTTTCTGCACATTTAATTACTATTTGTTTTATTATTAAGTTAATGCCAGTTCCTTCCATTTCGTCATTTCTGAACGGTAACTTGTTCCCTCGAATAAAACGCCCTTAATCTATCACATGGGGTCCCAAGCGTTGCCAATGGTGATGTGACATGGCCGTTAACCGTGAAGTACCCTAATGTATACGAAATACGCTGATAAGAACCGCCTGCATCGAATGCATATATTTTATAGCATCCAGGGTCGATAAGTCAATTGTCACTGTTTACAGGCTTAGAACTGTGCCAATTACCGGCAGTTATCTACACCAAGCTCTGATTTAATTATACATAAATTTTATTGTGATGTTATTGAATTGATATATACGTTGGAAGAAATGTAAACAATTGAGTTAATTTGTTCGGACAATCAGAAATGCATTGCTAAACATTTGAATCCCAGTCCGCTTTTAAGCCTCTGTCGGCGAATCAAGATCAAGATAGTCTAAAGGAACCAAACCGTAATATTAGTTATTGTCTCGCTCATAGCGAAATCATAAAAAACTACAGATGTATTTTAAACAAATATTATACTATGTATGTAATATGTCCGCTACTACCAAGCGGCCGCATAGTAAGGCCCCAAATTCTTAAACCGCAGAAAAAGAACCATTCACATATTTAGTGAAATCCTTGATCTTCTATCCCTCGAATGTAGTTTATTTATTTAAAGGGTGATCCAAGTAGAAGTACTTTTTTCAATAGCTGATCAATAGCGGATCACGCGTGAGTCGCGACAAACTGTCATGTTACTTTTGTTCAGTATTGTTTGGCTTTTCTTCATGGCAACACTAAGGCTTG
Organism: Bactrocera tryoni; assembly: GCF_016617805.1. Lineage (NCBI taxonomy): Eukaryota > Metazoa > Arthropoda > Insecta > Diptera > Tephritidae > Bactrocera > Bactrocera tryoni. The sequence continues at coordinate 87,975,035 of NC_052499.1, forward strand.
AACAACGTTTCCAAAACGTTCAATTTGATTGCGAAAATTCACGCATTCAATATTGGACAATATACGACCGAATAGACCATGTCTTGCACGCAGTGAAGAAGATATAACAACCGGAGCAGAGAGTATACCGTGGAACCGCGAAGACCGTGGAAAGTCGATTCCGAGTTGTCTTTTGTAAGCGACATCGCTTACCTGTAAGCGCTCTTGAAAAGTTCCAAAAATATCCGACTTTTTCAAGCCAAATTTTGTTTATAAAAACAACGGTTTGGTGTGATTTGTGGGACGGTGGAATCATGGAATCATATCTCTTCAAATATGATGCCTTTGAGAATGTAACCGTCAATTGCGACCGTTATCGTGCCATGTCAACCGATTATTTTATGCCTGAAATTAAAGCTCGTGATCTCGGCGACATTTGGTTTCAACAAGACGGCGCCACACATTGCATCAATCAATGGATTTATTGAGAAAACACTTCGGTGAACAGAAAATTTCACGTTTTATTGACGTCTATTGGCTACCAAGATCGTGCAAAATCACACCGTTAGACTTCTTTCTCTGGGGATATGTAAATTCTAATGTCTATGCGGACAATCCCGCTTCGATTCAGGCTTTGGAGCAAAACATCACGCGTGCCATTAGTTGATATCTTCGAACGAGTCGTGGAAAATTGGACTCAACAGATGAACGATCTGAGACGTAGCTGCGGCCAACATTTGAAAGAGATAATCTTCAAAGAAGAAATGCACAAGAATGTTACTCCATTAAATTTGAAGTTTCTTTGTTTTTTTCTTTTATAAAGTAGTGAACCTCGGATGGATCATCCTTTATATAGACTAGTTCGAAGTGGGGTATATTTAAGCGCGCATTTCTTCGTCACTCGCTGCTCACTATTTTTGCTGCTCCAGTATTCCACTCTTACTCACGTTTGCAAGGCAACACTTCACGTCAAGAAACGGCTCCGAAATTCATACATACATTATCAAGTTATTACATTATAACTGTTTTACGATGCCTTGCATTAAAAGCCACTTTATGCCACGCATATTTTAAAGCGACGAAGGACAATCGTCGCACTTGTGACATATTCTGCTGTGAAAGGCGCGCTCATAGCCCAGCCAAAAGAAAGGGCACTTGTCGTGTGCCAGCTGTGCGTAAACTATGCAAATTCGAGGAACGAAAAGCAAGATTAACCAAACGTGTAGTGCGTGTATAATACTCGTACATGCATACATACACATACAAAAACTGTATTTCTAAGTCATAATAATGTGAGTGCTGATTTTGACTTCTGCAAATTCTCGGACTTACACGTACCATCTTTCTTCGCGTAACATATTGCAAATAAGAGTTGCTTCTAACATATACATATATATTTTGCGGGGTCTGTCTGTCTGCATTGATGACAGCAATAGCTTTAGTAAAAATCGGTTAACCTAGTTCAGATGTGAAGAGAATGATATTACCAAAATTCGGAATCGTACCAATAAGGATATTTTCACTAATGCTAAGCTGCTAAAGCTCTCTAAAAGGTACGCCGGCGACACGAAGGTTGACAACACGAATAGGTCTATCATTTTTTGTAAAAATTTCAGGAAAACAATTTTTACGAGAAAATTAACCGAAATTTAAAAAGTCCTTTGAAAATGTTAAAATATCGAAAATCTGCCGCGTCTACTTCTTAAGGGGACTGTTGCTCTCTCTTATTTCTATACCTTATATACGCACCAGAAACCATGTTAGTACTCGTATGTATAGGAGTATTTTTGGTCGCATCCACTTGTTATGCAAAGATGGCAATCGCTCAACAGGAGGCGCCAGTTTGGCTGAAGGCCGAGCTAAAATAAAATGTGTTTTTAATGCAAAAAAGTTTGTTAAACACTACAATGATAACTTACACACACACACACACACAAAGAGGAACTTTAATTCCGTTATTGCAATAAACTTTTGTTTCTATTTTTATTTTTATTTTTTCATGTCGTGCACTCTCAACCAAAGAAATGAAGGCGGCGCATCAGCATATCAAAGAAATCAAGTCTAAGAAGAAAGTTTTGGCAAAATTTTTCCATTTTGATAATGTGCAAATTTTTAATAAGATATTTCAAAAAGAGAAATGGCATTTATTTTGCCATTTGCGTAGCCACAGTTTGACAAAGAGTTAACGGCGCCGAAAGCGGGCCAAGGAAGACTTAACTCTCCAACGAAGTAAATTTAAGATTAAAAGAAGACATTTTTAATAGTGACCGCTCCAATGCATGCAAAGTTAAACCACTCCCAAAAAGAATTTTAATAGGAGATATGGCAAAATCCACCATTTGAATCTATATTTGAACACAATTTTATATTCTTGGAGTTGTGTTGCAACATTTTGACGTCTGCAGGCTTATGCCAATCCCCGTTTAATGAATTTATTTTATTATATTTCTTTACGTTTTCATTTGAAAGCATTTGTCTGTTTTTTACTTATTTGGCAAGTGGTTCGTAATCGTATAAAGCTGCAAATGAAATCATAAAATTTGCATTTTTGTACATTGTCACTGTGAGCACTTCAAACATTCAGCTTTCTGTTTTCTGTTTTCTTGAAGGATCGCCTCGTTTGTCGTGCTGCGTCTTCTTCTGCACACTTTACACAAAAACGACCACAGGAGAACACTCAAAAACTTCCCACAGTGCAGTTTCTCAATTCTTTAGATTTTAAAATTCAATTTTATGCTCATAAATAAAAGTTACGCACACCTTGTCAGCGGTTGAGAGCACGACACATCTTCTGCGCAGGTAAGCAAGACAACCAAAATAGAAATACTTCTAAGTTCAAATCTGCACTTGAAGCAAGTGGTTTGCAAGAAAAAGTCTCTGCGTCTGTGCATATGTCTGTTTGAGAGGGCGAAAATTTGAAAAACTCTCTTACAACAGAGCATACAAATATTTGAAAGCTTGTCACCTACGGAACTCATCTCGACGCCGTGGCCAACTTTAGGACTCCCAACTCAGCTCAAAGCGAGTCAGAAGGAATTTGTTGATAACGCAGGCATCTTTGAAATACTTTAAGCTGTATGTGTATTCACAGTTGGCATATTTTGGAAACAAACTCCTTGAGTCTAGGCGGTAAATCGATCAGCTGCAGCGAAATTGTAGAACTTTTTTAATATGCAGGGTATCTGCGAGAAGGCCGAACTGGTTTTAAACTTATGTATATCTGTTCAGTGTAGTAATCGGATAGCTAAAAGCAATACGTGAATGAAAACTTAAGGACATACAAATACAAAATTATAAGAAGATCTTGAAACACAAGTGAAACGCGATCGATTCATTACAATATCAATATCTTATCACAGATATTTTTTTGGTTGTTTTGTTGTCTACCTATGGGTCGAAATTTATACCAAACTGAATTGAAAGATTAACATTGAAAAAGTACTACACTTGCAAAAGAATACTTAGAAGGAACTGGGGTCTTAAACCAAATATACGAACGTCATTACATCAATTCTAGCTTATGGAGCACTGGTTTGATGACCTGAATTAAACCAACAATAACTAACCAACTAAATGGCATACAAAGAGCAACCTGGGGCTATCAAGTCTGGTCCGGTATGATATGGTAGGGAAGAAGGATGCTATCTCTGTCTACACCGAAGGGTCCATAAGGGACTGCAGAGTGGGGGCGGGAGTATATTAACTCTCTAGAAAATATGTTTTAAAATTGGTCCAGAAGTTAGTATATCTCACTCTGCTGAGCTAATAAGTTATTATCGTTCCTATAATAAGATCGAAGTCATACAAACTACCAAGCTCCAACAAAAGCCTCGAAAACATCATTAACCTGAAGTAGGGTGGCGGAAATATACCAAGTTTTGTTTAGCTTTTATAATTATTTTGATAATTTTGCTATTATTTCAAACTACTCAGAATTTTAGCATAACCTTGAAAAAGAAAAACCGATTTCCTAATTCTGAATAAAAATGAGCTCTTTGAAATGAATTAATGGTTGTTGTATCGGATTCACTTAAAAATCGATTGGATTCGAATAAACTTCGATCAGCAGCTTTTTCAACAGAACCTAATATTTAGGTGTGCCATTAGTATGATGGAACATGCGGCCTTTGCTAATATTTTACTGAGAGAATTATGTAAAAAAATTACAAAAATACAGGCGAGAATTCTACAATGACAAAAATGCTGAAAGTGCGAAACTGTCAGTGATGATAACGACGAATGCAATTGCGCTGAGAAATACGTTAAGTTATGCGTTATCACGTGACGAAAGCTGCACACAATGGAGCTGAAAGAAGGTGCGAAGGACACAAGAACGCGTCAGGATCTCGCGGCTTGGTCGACCATTGTTGACACACACCAGGTAAAGGTGTGCAGCAACAAAACAAAAAGAAAAGAAGCGACCACCGCATACACATACATACAGACAAATGGACGCAGGAGTGTAGGACCTTCCCTTAAAAACTCCCTTTACTTTTTAAAAGTTGCGTCCTAATGACTTTCGAAGAGAATAGACAAAATTGGAAAAGCATTGGAGACTTACAAACGGATGACGCCGTGCGTGAGCGTGTGGCCAAAAACTAAACGTGGAAATTTGGAAATTGGTGGAAATCTGTTCAGCGTTTAAGTATGTGGTTGTAAAAAATTTAGAATTTTCTTTTGTCACGTGCTGGCAACAATCAATGGCCGAGTCAGCAGGACGTCAGCGTCAGCCGAAACATTCAGCATTGCAATGCATGAGCGCGACGGCAGCGAGCAGCGGTTGCTGTCGGACATGTCGAGTGGGGGGGCGGGGCATACTTATGCCAGTCGTGCGGAAGTGTAAGCGCAGCAAGACTCCGCACAACGCGCTCGCCAGCGTTCGTTCAAAACGCGCAAAACGTCAAATGAAGTGTGAATAAAAAAGTTTTTGAATTAAACTTTTGTCATTTCATGGAATTTATGTCGGAATTTGTTCGATTTGAGATGCGAAATTCAAATTTCCGTTCAACAAATGAAGTTTTTGCTGTGCCTTTTTGTTTTATTTTTTATATCTCTTCACAAAACACTCCATTCGTTGTGTGTATGTATGTGCGTGCGAAGACCAAAAATGCAAATGTGTATTTTATGGTAACGGTTTTTATACACATACTTACATATATGTATGGTAGAATAAACATTTCTACGTGATGGAGGAATAGATTAGCGCAAATTAGAGAAAAATTAAGCAACAATGTGTTTCATATCCTTATTATTGAAATCCGTATCACTTTCCTAATATTTCCTTAATTCTAAATGTTTATAACCTCAACTCCGTTTCTGTAAAAAGTTTAACATTGTGTTTATTAATATATAATATATACATATGTGCATATGTATTCGCAATTAAAATGCCATGTATGAAATTTTAAGTCCATACAACAAAGCAAGACCTTACCACATAGCTCGTTGTCGTCTTGCTGTCTTAAAAGTGACACGTAACAAAAAATCTTGTAATTAATTTTATTTACTGTTGTTGATGATATAAATTTTTCATTTTTCTTTGAATTATGTACTTAAGCCATTTAATCCCTTATCCCCCAACAATCGCTGAATCTCCCCCACTAACAGCGCTTCCTCTTCGCTTTCAAGCCGATGCCAGCGCAAGGGTTTGACAGTCTCAAGAGACATCAACCACAATAACAATAAGAAAACATAAACGCAAACCAAAACCATTCAACAGCTTAAGTAAAGAAGTATTTTTCAAACAAATGCAACGGAAGCGAGAAAAACGCGTCAAAAACTGCAAAAGCAAATACATATATGTGGTAACTTGTGGAAGAGCGCATTAGTTTCCAACTAGTCTGGTTTAGTACCATTTCTTATAATTTCGCAACTAAAGGTTTAACTCGAAAAACAACTTGTGGCATAGCTCGTACTATTATACGTACTTTAGTAGATAGAAACGAGTGATTTATGACCTCTTTAAAGGCAACGGGATTAAGATTCAAAAATCGAATAATTTTTAAACGTTACTTTAATAATTTGTATTTGAATGGATTTTAGGTATTGAATTTATACATGGTGACTGTATTTTATATCTTATTGGGATAACCTTGAGCTCCTGCAGCGAATTTCGTTTTATATCTTCGATCGACTGAAAACGAGTTCCACGAAGCTGCAATTTCAGTTTGGGGAACGAGATCGGGTGAACACAGGGGAGTACGGTGATTGATTTTTGACTTTAAATTCGGGTACAATCGTACTGTTTTTGAAAAAAAATCAGCTTTATGGGGATGAGTCGAGCAAGAACGCATTTCATAACCAAAATATCCACCAAAACCCTTAATTTTTATAATATTTTCATCACTTGAAGAGGTCGTCCAGAACAAGCCATGTCTTCAACGATCTCTCGACCCTCTAAAAACTATAGTGCTTGGGACTGAAAATTAACTAGTCCGAAAAGTACCACGCTTTCACTGTAAAAAAAAATAATAAGAAATATTTAACTTCAAAAAAAAATAAAAGCTATAATTTTACTTGAGTTTGCTAGTTGCCAGCAACCTTGCGCTTCCACCGATAAAGATATGCCGCAGACGAGTTGAGCTTAATATTAATACTAGTTATTTGGTAATTTACAACTAGTTCATTTCACTTCTGGGATGGGGTTATACGAAAGCAGTATTTGAGCATCCTCTGATATGATTTATGTTTTTATTCGTGTTTGTTTATGAGTAAATACGTGGGGCAACCCGTTAACCTCATTATAGCGAAGGGTTAATGAGCACACACACATACACATGCACAACTGACTTAACTGTTTGTATGAGTATATGCCAGTGAAGTAATTGAAAAAGTGCACAATTCTTAAGCTAATTAACACTGCGAGTTCAAGAGCCTTAAAAGAACGCAACTCAGCACCCACGCAAGCGGATGGGGGACATGACCTTTTTGCAGCAATTCACGCTTCTTGAGAAGAACACATAAAAGGGTGTTTAATTTTTCTGCGCTTCGTTGACAAGTGTTTTAACAATTTATCATATTTTTTGTGAGGCCCCTGCCATTTAAGCCATTCTTTTCTTAAAATGTTTGCCGCTGACAAGGCCTTTCAAATGTCGACCTCTCACAGTGAAGTCTCATTTTTTGCGTGAAAAGATGGAGCGAGTAATCAATAAATCTTACACTTCAATGCACGTCCCTTTGAAAGTGGCTTCACACAAGAGCGGCGTTCGGGAGTTATGTGCGAATGCAGCAGCGTGGGTGCCCTTGTCCTTCACGCCCAACGCACATTTTTAATTACGGATACCAAGCATTTTGCTGTCATAATTTCTGCTGTAACGGCATATTCTACGCTTTGCGCGGCAAAAAGGAGAGGAAGATTTTTAAATGAAGCCCTAAGGTCACGCTGATCGCCCTTATATAATTTAATTTGGCTGGAGAGCAAACCACACTCTGCACTTGCTTTAGTATGGTCACAAGCCAGTTTCAATATAATCAACAGATGTCGCTGCGTTGATGTCGTATCAAATATCAAAGTATGTAGACGGACAGCCTCTTTTTAATTTTGGCTGACATTTTCGAATATGACCCCAGATACCAGTAGCGACAGGGCAATTCTCAAAATCATAAATTTGGCGAAAGTAAAAATGTGAAACTATTTAAAGTTCACATTTTGGTTGTTGGTGAGCAAAATTGCTGTCGTTTGTATAAACGAATGAAATCTCAGGTAATCTTCTTAGTGAATTTTTGCCAAACAAAAGGACAAAACCGAATAAAATGAAATTTGTATGTAATTAACGAAATTGCTAAAAGTGCCAGAGAAAATACCCAACTGTCTAAAAGTAATAAATAACAACAACACGCGCAGTAGCAACTTCATCTAGCTTACATGCACGGCGAATAACTTTGTGCGCCAATGCACTATCTTCCGAAGCACACACACATACACAAGCGGGCAGGCAGGCAAGGCTGAACCGTATTAGAGTTGCCTAAGTTACAAACTGTCACGCAAACTTCGAATGCACAATGTTTATGTATACACCAGAGGCGTTGATAGCACGATACAGTACTTAGGCCGCTGCCAAGGCAAACTTGACAAGCCGCTCGTGAAAGAGCATTGCGACCGACTCAAACCATGTAGCTGGCATTTCCAAATAGATAAATACTTGAGTTCGTTAGGTAAAAGTATTGTAACAAGGATGTTGGCTGGTCGACAGCCATGCACTCGGTAATATACATACATACATACCTACTCATACACACTCGCATGCATGCATGTGTGTGTGTGGGAATACGAGCAAATTTCATTAACAAAATTGCAATTTAATACACAAAAATGGAGAAGCATACAAACGCATGCATCACACATGCTTAATGCTGATGTTAGTGCGAAAAATATTTCAAAGCCGTAGCATAAACTTAGGCGTGCAACCAAAATACATCAAATGACAGTTTTTAATGCATTTACTTGTATTAAGACTTAAAATATTCAAAAGGACTACTCGAAACTGACAAGATAAACTTGGTAGCAGTTTCCAACAAACAAAAATATGCAAAAATAGTATTTTCTTTGCGCTGCGAAATGTTGTCAAATTGAATTATATTTTTGCATTTATGAAATTTTCATGAACTGATTTTTATTTTCAATAAAGTTTATATAAATTCTACCAGAACAAAAACAAAGTTGTTTTAGTCATGCCTATTATGCAAAAGGTATGGTAACCAAATCGCGTGGAGGCTTTTGAAGATTTGGGTCATGGCCCAAAAGGAAAAAGTAAGGCTGAGTGCTCTGTGCATTTGCAAACTTTCTTCTTTTTTGATGGAAGTGACGCGCTTTACATCGTTTCAAACTAACTAGACATCGCTTAAGACCTCTTATATTTCCAGCTGATCAAATAATCGAAGACCCAGACTGACTAAAGAAAAACCATCACGCATTTTCACGTATTTTTATACATATTTTTAATAACGCCTTAAATATAAGGTCCTTCCTTGTGCCGCCAGTATGACGGCGCAAGCCTTTTGAATGGGATCTATGTCTGCATAACGTTTTCCTTTCATGGGAAAATGCATTTTTCAAAAATCAAAAATGGTCAAATAACACTGATCAACAAATTTGTAATTTTTTTGTCACATGAAAATTTATATAAAATTTTTAATATTCTAGGGCCACCAAATAATGATATATCAATGAAAAAAATGTACACATCATGTTTTCTTGCGACATCAAAACATATATTTTCGTAAAAAGTACAAAATTCAGCCACACTTACAGAATTATTTCCTAATATCTAATAGATACTTATGATTTTCTTGAATATTTGACTTCCAATAGGTCCCTTTTAAGCCTCCAACAATAGTCTGCTAACATTTCTGGACTTCATTTCCCTTGATAACGCTTCTCCATTAAGGAAATGTCTTGCTGGAACCTCTCACCTTGTTCGTCACTCACAGCACCCAAATTTGCCGGAAAGAAATCCAGATGAGAGTCCAGCATATGTATTTTCAAGGACATATTACACCCCAAAGCTTTAAATGATATCATAAGTTCATTTATTAAATCTTTGTTTTTTCCGCTTTATGGTTACCTAGACAATTTTGAACAACATTCACAAAACATTTCCAGGCGAGTTTTTCCTGATCATTCAGTTTTTCTTCAAAGCTCTTATCCTTCATCAATTGCCGTATTTGTAGGCCAACAAATATTCCCTCTTTGATTTTGTATATGAGGTCAGAAATGAATATGTAGCTGTCACAAGAAAACTGGATGTAATAGAAACAAAACTGTTATATATTTTTAATGAGGGTACACCAACATAAATAAAAATCATAACAAAGTTCATGTGACAAAAACAGTGTTTACCAGTGTAATCGGTCACAAGCGTCGAATCGAATGTTGGATTCTGAGCAATTTTTGGGTCGTCAGTCAATTTGTGCGGAACAAACCGGGCACACACCTTTCGTAAGCCGAAATGTTCCATCAAAATGGGATAAATCGATGATTCGGAGATGTTCAATTTCATTTCCATGAATTTCAATTATGATTTCGCCTGATTTTTGATGAATTCACGCACAATTTCAATGAAATTTCTGGTGATCACGCATTTTGATTGGCCCACATGTTGATCGTCATTTATGTCCTCACGACCACTTTAAAAACGTTGAAACCACCCGTGCACACTGCTATGGGATAGGCAATCCTAATACAGTTTTACCAATTTTAAAACAAAATTGAATGTTGGCTCTTTGTTCGAAGCTCATTTTCGCACCGAACACACACATATACTGATGCTTAAAACGAAATAACTTCAATTCCAATCGATGAAGTGTCATGCAATTCTCACTGGGCAATCGATAAAGATAGCAGATATAGATGGCGCCACCAGGGGCGCTAGATTCCTGTTTACTTTGGAACGCGCCTTGTAGTTTAGCGAATTATGAGACAGCGGCTGCGCTGGATAGGTCATGTTGTCCGAATGGATGAAAACACTCCAGTTGTGAGGGTATAAGAGAAGAATATTTACTAAGTTGGAAAGACCAAGTGAAGAAGGACCTGTCTGCTCTTGGAATCTCGGCTATAACCGTGTAAGCGATGTCTACGCCAACAAAGATGAAAGAAAAAGAATTGACAATATGACCAACCAATGCATGCTGTTTAAATGGACCAATCCGAGTCAAATTTGATCAGTTACGATATAGTATGTATGTAGTTCAAATTAAGTGTAGATTAGATGGGACGCTTTCATCGTTACTCGTGTGCCAATAAGTTCTTCTCTCCTCGAAATGAACAATCATCTTCTAAGGAGGGCCAATAAAGTAGGGAGCGAGTTCATGAGTATATAGTATATTATATAAGCCAATATATTTGAAATGCAAATCAAAGATAACCGTTAAACGTATTAAAGATACTTATTCTATTTTCACTGATGAGTAAGAAGCGGGCGCACACACATAAAACTAGATTTTCATCTCGATACGTTTCTAGTGTGCAAGCCAGTAAAAATTGTATACACGCACACGCTCCCATAAACATAAAAGTGCATATGTGTTATGGCAGTGCTTACGGGCTTAAGTGCATTTGCGCTCATTAAAAGCAACTTTCCCATTATAATGTGGCGAAAGCAAAAACAATATAAATGGCTCTATATAAAAAGTACTTAAGTAAAATATTTACTAGTTGAGTAAATGTGTGCTCATTCCAGAAGATGCAAAGTGCTTCGCAGGATAAATGTAAATAACACATAATAGTAAAGGGTGCTTTTAGGCGCGAAAGCGTATAGGTGTATTTTCATATGAAAACAATACCAGTTAAAAACGCGAAATGAACAAACGTTTTTTCTGCCGCCGCTATCACTTAAAGTCACACACACACACGCACATGATTGTGCAAATATGCGCTTGTGTAATCCCATGTCCCGAAACAAGCATTATTACATTGTGCGCTGATAAGCAATGAAAAACGCGCCCATTTATGCGCTTGTGTGTGTGTGTAGAGTGTGGAGTGTGGAGTGTCTATATGTTTGCGTATTTATGAATCTTGCCGCAGCCAACAACGACAACTGGCACTGACTTTGCTGTGACTTTTCCGCTTGCCGCAAGCAGTTTTTCCAGATTTCGCTTTCTTGGCAGCGCGGCGAGCATGTACGTTGCTTTGTGCGCTTGATGCGCTCACGATTAAGTATAAGTATGCATATTGCATACCATGCGCCACTGTGTATGCGAGCGTGAGCGTGTGTTCAAGTGGCTGCTCAAGCATGGCAGCAACTACAATGGAGCACTTCGAGTGCTAAGTGCAGCGTCGAATCTTTCCTCCTGCTGCCTGACAACGCTCCGCGCACTCTTGCAAGTCACGCGCCAACTTTCTGCTGCCTTTTCCTACCGGCGCGCTACCGCTCAGCCGGCGCGCACGCACATACATATGTACAGCGCACTGATTTGTCTAGCACTCATATGCCAGCGCGTAACTACAATGCGCCCTTGCAGGTGCGGCGCCTATTGTGCGCGCAGCAAACTTTCTCATCCAGCGAAGGAAAGAAGAAGTGAAGGCACACAATGGTAATAACTTTACGATGACGATGTGCAAGCAAACAGACACCAGAATTTGTTGTCATTGTAGGAATAGTAATAAAATGGCATAAACAATGGTTGTTTCCCTTCACAAACGCGCACACTGTTAACTGTTAGCGCAATATGCAGCGCATAGAAAGCACTCTTTCGCTTAATGCATACATTTATCGCAGCGTCGCCGTTGCGCATGTGTGTGTGTGTGCATGTGCTCGTAAGCGCCTAGATAGGTGCGAATAAGAATTATCGCAAACGTTGGCAAGAAAATGGTGCCAAACTTGCTTTCCTACACACTTTTTTGGCTTTCTTCGAGGGTGCGGGGCCTGCTGGCATGGCTGACAATGGCAACACAAAGTTGCTCATTTGAATTTCTGCTCACACAAGTGTTTTGTTTGCACCTGTGGGTGAATGAGAATGTACAAATTCGGATTATTGCGCGGATATGTCTATGCTCCCTCCTTTATATCCTTGCTTCGTGCGCTGAATAGAGTGGAATTCCAGAAAGGGTTCACATGGTATTAAAACTAAAATTTACTGATGGACGCTTTATTTTGTATTGACTGTTTTCTCATTGCATTTCGTTGGTTGAACTCGGTGTAGATTACTTTAGTTATATACCGTGTTTATTGCATGATTTACAAATTTTTTAAAACCTCATGGTCTCATCTGTAAAAAGTCAGTAATTCTCCGTTCAGTAGCAATCATCTTTTAATACTTTATTTGAAATAGTATTGAAAGTGTAGTTGTGGTTTTCTTAGATATATAAATTCCGCTTCTTGGTTTCTCTTTTTTGAAAAATTATTTTTTGTTGTGAAAAAGGTGTTTTCTAAAGCCTAAGATAATGGGATTTAAATCAATGCATTCTAGGCATTACAACATAGATCACGTAACTTAATCCTTATCTAGTGGCGGTTATATCAGTTATTTGGGTATTGGTTAGGTTACGATAGGTTAAGTTAAATTGTCGATTCTAATAGGATTCTTACTTGGACAGCTTACAACGCCAGTCAGTTGGGATACCTAGAACTCCTATAAACTTGATCATATAGACCATAAAAATACAAATTTGTTGAGGCGGCCAATGCCAGTTTCGGGTATGTCACCACAATGTTTCAGCATAAGTCAGCAATGGACAATGGAGTAAAAAGAGCCTAGCAGTTTCTACTTCACCTTCTTCCACAATTTGCGTCCGTCTCGATTTTTAACCTTTCAGTATGAATGTCCAGTAAGAGCTCCTATGGTGGCGGACAGGTCAGAAAGATCTCGCAGTACCACAGGAGCGGGTCGTCAATCAACGCCTGTTAACCGCACGCAAGTTCATCGGCTCAATGCTAGATGACAACGGAGAACCAATTCGTTCTTATTTTGCCCTATGCCCCTTCTTTCTAGCTCATCGGCTATGCAGTTTCCAATGATTTCGCTACCGAAACGAGTCTGATGACGAAGTAGCTTCATTATATTTCTAGTGATATTAAGCTTAAGAGAGAGCACCTTAGAGAAGCCTTCCCTTTAACCTTGTTTCCCAGCTTTGACTTCTTCCTGAAAAAGCTCACTCTTCCCCTCCAGCGACTTCTCCCCCTCCACATATCTCTCGTCGGCTTCTGAGCGCAGAACAGCCACCAGGAGTAGCCTCTGTGACGCACTGATTCAAATTTTCAGTGATGCAATTAAAGGAGGAGGGAATTTCAGCGCGACCCTGTTCGGTCCTTTTCATACACCCAACTTCTCTGAGCCTTAGAACGGTTTTCTCAACAATCCACCTCGCATTTCAGGTGCTATGTTTAGAATGACATTAAGCCCTTAAGTGCCACGAAGGTACGAGCCTTCGAAGACTCTACCTCCTGGTAAAAAAACCATTTGAGTTTAATTTGGTATTTGGGCATTCTTCCACCAAAAAACTCATCCACCCATCTCAATTGGTACATCAAGCTACACACTGCAAATGGGAGAAAATCAATCTTCTAGCCAAATTTTGAATATACCTTTTGTAGCATATACAAACTAAAGCGTTATTATACCCTGAACAGGGTATATTAAGTTTGTCACGAAGTTTGTAGAAGGAAGCGTCGGAGACCCTATAAAGTATGTACATATATATATAAATGATCAGTATGTCGAGCTGAGTCGATTTAGCCATGTCCGTCTATCTGTCCGTATCTCTGTATATATGTATACGAACTAGTCCCTCAGTTTTTAAGATATCGTTTTGAAATTTTGCAGACGTCATTTTCTCTTCAAGAAGCTGCTCATTTGTCGGAACTGCCGATATCAGAGCAATATAACATATAGCTGCCATATAAACTGAACGACCGGAATCAAGTTCGTGTATGGAAAACTTTCACATTTGACGTGGTATCTTCACGAAATTTGGCATGGATTACTGTTAAAGGTAACAATATAATCTCCAAAAAATTGTTCAGAACGGATTACTATAGCATATAGCTTCCATACAAACTGAACACATAGTTACTAACAGAAATGCACCTGTGAAGGGTATTTAGCTTCGGTGCAACCGAAGTTTACGTTTTTTCTTGTTTTAATTCAGTATTGCCCCTCTATAGTTTACATTGAACGCTGAGCCCTTGGTTGAAGAACAAATGTTAACCAAGGGAAATTCTACACAATTCTCAATCGCCGGAATATCGAACGTGACAACTTACAAATTGGGTGTAACCAAATGATTTTCCAGCGAAAAATTAGAAGCAACTGCAAAGCCAAAAACACATTTGTGTCATCATCCACGACTGCAGGGAAATATTTGTGCAAACGACAGCGCTAACTTGGGACAGGGGACTGTGATATAGCTCCAAGGCGAATTCTTAAAAAGCTTACACCACACTCCCTATATGTATGTGGGTGTGCGCGGCAAGCAACACGAAACAACGCCACCGGAATTCAATGAGCGTAAGTATTTCACATTTGACCCACATGGGATATGTGGTATGTGCTTGCGGTATGTGGATACACGAATCGGTAGCCGATCGTAAGGCGGTGCAGTGTGAGAAAAAGCGCGCATATAGTATGAGGACTATAAGATAAAGTATGAGTTGTGAAAAAATTACGTGCCGTTGCGCGCATGCTCACCCGCGCCAGCCCACGGGTGCCGGCACAGCGCTAGCGGTATTTGTGCAGGTCAGGAAGTTGAAACAATGCAACAGTAGTATCAGCAATGAAATGCTTTTCAACGCGCTCTTTTAAATTGTGTGATTTATGATGCAGCAGTTGGAGCGTGAACGACTATGCCAACCGTAAAATATTGCGCGTGTGTGTGTGTGCGCAAAGAATGTAAGAATGATTTCTTAATTTTCGGCGAAAGCAGCAAGGAAAATGAAAAGTACTGCGTGCAGCCCCGCTTCGCTCCCATCGAAATTAAAAATAGTAATAATAATAAATAAGAGAAAATTTAAGCCACCACATGCAGAAAAGGAATCGAATGGCCGGGATGGTGTGTGTGGATCGGTTGAGCGGTGGCGCTGCTGCCTGGAATGATATCATTCGTTCGTTGCCGTGTTGGCGGTGGAGATGGCGTTGCAAGCTGGCGGTTGCGAGCCATTAATTTCGACTGAAGTTTTGAGCGAAAGTTAAGTGGCAGTGAAGCTGCAAAGGCAACTGTGAAAAATTTACCCAAAAGTATACACATAATTTTCGGTGTTCTAGGGAAGGAAATTAACTCCCGCAGCTTGCTACACCGAAATACTCGCATGCTGGGTACTTGCTTTTTTATACGCGTGCATTGCCATGAAAAAATTGCATCAATGCCACACGTAATGGTGCAGCAAATCAACAAATTTATTGTGTTTTTATACGTAAGTACTTAATAAATGGAAAATGAGAAGTGCGATTTATTCCGCCAACAATGGAGGTGGAGCGAGTTGTGCGAATGCAGTAAAAGCATATATTATTTTATTTCATTGGCTGTAGTCTAGAAAGGAATTGGAATCGGTGTTCAATAAATTATAAAACTCACAATATTCATAAAAAGGTTATATATTAGCTGACTGTGCTTGGCTTTTGGTAGCTTTTCAACCATTTTTTGGATTCCATTTGTTCTATGAGCATATCATCACTGATACTACAAGTATCATGTATGAATGAGTGAAATGTGAGAGAACTTTTGTGTCAGCGAATGAACGGTTTACTTACGTATATCTTATTATATAGCTGATTCCACATTATATTAACATGCATTCTGAATCAAATAAGTAAGTACTAAGATAGTATACTTGACTGCACTGACTTGAGATGCAGTAACATTTGCTCACTCTTTGGTGGTGTAAAATGTAAATATGTAACTTTGACAGTCTTAGAGAAGGGTGAGCTTGCATTTACACGAAACGACAACCAAATCTCCCGCGTTTTGTTCCAAAACCTTTTCAGCCTTAACTTTCTTTCAATGATCTCTGTTTAGTGAGTGGAGGTCTATCTCTTTCTCTGCTTCCCCGACGGGTATTGCGTCGAATACTTTCAGAGCTGGAATGTTTTCGTCCATATGTACGACATGACCTGATCAGCACAGCCGCTGAACTAGGTCATTGTCGTCTTATGTCCCATACAGCTCATCGTTCCATCGAATGCCATATTCGCAGTGGCCAACGCGCAAAGGACCATAAATCTTTCGCAGAACCTTTCTCTCGAAAACTCGACTCATCAGAAGTTGTCATCGTCCATGCCTCTGCACCATATAGCAGGACGGGACTAATGATTGACTTATAGAGTTTGGTTTTTGTTCGTCGAGAGAGGACTTTACTTCTCAATTGCCTACTCAGTCCAAAGTAGCACCTGTAGGCAAGAGTTATTCTGCATTGGATTTCGATTTGAATAGACGAAATTTTGTACAATTTCGAAGTTATGACTGTCAACAGTGACATCGTGATTGACAGGAGCTATTTCGTCTTGCTCTCGTTCACTGCCAGACCCATTTGATTTGCTTCCCTATCCCCCAGTGAGAGCAGAACCAACAGCGCAATAAATATCATAAGCAAACACCAGCAGCTGAATACTCTTATAGAAGATTGAACTGCTCAATTATAATCTGCAGTTCTAGTTATTTTCTTCAGCAGCAGATTGAAAAAGTCGTACGATAGGTAGTCACCTTGTCTGAAAAAGGGGTTGCTCCCGATCCTGATGGAGCTTTTGACATTGCTCCCCGTCAGTTTACACAGCCGTATTAGTTTTGCGGGGATACCAAATTCAGACATCGGGGCATAACGGCAACTCTTTTTCGTGCGGTTAAAAGTAGCTTTGAAAGTAACGAAAAGGTGGTGTGCGTCGATTCTCTTTTCACGGGACTTTTCCAAAATTTGGCGGTCGGCTGTTGATTTTCCAAGTCTAAAGCCACACTAATAAGGTCCAATCAGTTTGTTGACGGTGGGCTTTAATCTTTCACACAATACGCTTGGTAGAACCTTATACGCGATGGTGAGGAGGCTTATCCCACGGTAGTTGACGCAGATTGTGGGTTCTCCCTTTTTGTGGATTGGGAAGAGCACACTTAAATTGTAATCATTGCGCATACTTTCGAACAAAGAAGCTGATGCATGATCCTTATCATTTCTTCGCCGCCGTGTTTAAATAGCTTGGCCGGCAATCCGTCGGCTCTCTCCGCTTTGTTGCTCTTCAGACGGGTAATTGCTATTCGAACTTCTTTATGTTATGCTTTCACTGCCATTCAACAGGCTGGAGAAGTGTTTGCTCCATAATTTGAGTATGCTCTGGGGATTCTACAAGAGTATGCTACGGTCTTGAAACCTTCTGTTAGTCGCCGCAGATTTTCGCAGAATTTTCGAGCATTGTCCCTGTCGGCCAGCTTGCCAAGCACTTCATACTCACGCATTTCGGCCTCTCTTGGTCTGTCTGCAAAAGCGTCTCGCTTCCCTCTCCAAATCTCAGTATCTATCCTACCCCGCACGTGTTGTGGTCGATCATAACGATGCTAGGTAGGCAGTCTGTTTTCAATCTGGTACGACACGACTCTTCTTTTTCCAAAAACCAATGGTCGCAGCTGTACGTAAGGAGCTTAAAATGCCGTCCCACAGTTCCCTTATATCAAGTTGTTGACGGGTGCTCTCAGAGAGCACTTTACTCTTTCAATATATTGGGTGCCGTTTGAAGCGTCCAAACCGGAACACTGTACTGTTTTCGATATAGCTGTCACTAGGATTGTACCAAAAGCAAAAAATCTATTCATAACGTTTTCAATTTATGTACCATTTAAAAAAGAACATGTTTCACGGCTTCAAAAAATTTAAAGAACATTGTCCTAAATGCTAATGTAGATCCGACTGATAGTTCAGGAGATACAGTTGCGCGTTCGAGGTCAGCTATATAGTCGCTTAGCTTAGTCGTTTTTCTCAAAACTGTTCTATAAGTCGGTTGTCTAAATTTCCCGCGAGCTACTCAACCGATCTTAATGAAATTTTACACAGGTCATTAAGGTCAATTCCAACTACAAAACCTTAAGAAACTTTTATCAAAATTTGCATTTTTTTAAACTCTGCCAAAAATGCAATTTTAACTTTTTTTATTTTTCCATCGTCCAAAACCTAGTTTATTACTTAGTCTTTACTTAAACAGTACTTTTCTTTATACTTTTGATGATCCTCTAAGAATAATGATTATTAATTAGCAACAATGAAGGCTCACTTAAAGTTTAAGGTACTTGATGAATATTTTATAACAATAAACACATCCAAAAGTCAAAAATGTTACCCACTGAACAGTTGGTCCAAATTTTAATCTACCCGACTACTTCTATAGGATTTAGTAAAAAGCACTTGCATAACTCTCGTAAATGTAAAGCCCTGAAAATGCGAGCTAATTCGCGTTCATCCTTTGTGAAGTACCAACAGCGAACAGTAGATTAGCACTGCAAAAATTTAGTACATGCATATTTTGAAATGTAGAAGTAAGTATGCAATGTTGCGTAACCATGGCTACATACACAAATAATTATTATGACCATAGTCCTAATTGTCATAATCCTCGCACGAAAAATGCCCAGCGTGAGGGAAATTGTAAACTTAATGTTGCACGTAATTTAGAAAATGCCACAAGCCCAATAACAAAAAACAAGTAAGGTTGAAGTAAGTTCGGCTGCGGCCGAATAGTGTGAACTCAAGGTGAACAAGGTGCAAGCAGAAAAGTTGTGGAAATATTTTTCGGCCACTGTAAAATTCTATTATCGAACATATTCCGTCAGAATCAGACGTTCTTTATTTGGCGAAAGTGCCAATGTATTTTATTTCTACTTTAAAATCAGTCTAACTAACAGAACTTGTCAAGACGGTAGAGGACGATATCACTTATTTTGTTTACCTAAATATGGGCGGTGATATGCTCCACATGTAATCCTTATTTTCATTAGGTGAAAAAACTAATTTACTCTGTGCAGCATGCCTCGAGGGTACAACAATTCCGGCTGGTCAACTGCCTAGCAAATTGCTGCTAAGACGAAGTCTATAAGCAGCGAATGAGCTGGAAAACAGCTGGTGGCATACCTATAAGTGGTTATGGTGTCGGCCGTGTCTGAAGCTGACGCGGCTCTCATTGTTGCTGTTTGGTCTCTCTGTTTCATTTGCCTATGGCTGTACGCAAATGATTAACGAGCAACATGCTAATAAAATGTACAACAAAACAACAGCAGCAGCAACAACAAGAGCGCAAGTAAATTTCTTGTTGCCGTGTAATATACATTACTTTGAAGCTTCAATGGCATTTTGTTAGTGTAATTATTTTTGCGCTACATTAGCGTAAGATTAAAATAGATGACAGCAACCACTAGCCAAGGCCACGAAAATACAGTGTAACAAGTCAGAGCTCCAAGAACCTCGAATATATTTAGTTTATTTTGGATTTCCTGTCAGGATTTTCGTGGGTGCCACATAAGGGTTGTGTAACGTGTGTGAAACTGCTATTAGGTTGGGCTAAACAGGAAGCCCACATAGTGCCGAACTGCATATACTAAAGCCTTCATATCGATGAAATCGAGGCAAAAATTAAATAACGAATAGTTGTACGTTCATAAAACGGCAACCGATAAAGGATAAGAGCTTTGAAGAAAACTTAATGATGACTAAACACTCGCCTGTATATGTTTTGTGAACGTTGTCCAAAACTTTCAAGAAACATAAACCGAAAAATTAGAAGAACTTCATAAACAAATCTATAATTTAATATAAAGTGTAATATGCCCTTAAAACTACATATGCTGGAACCACGACAGGATTATATTCCTGTCATAACATTTCCTGAAGCGAAGAAATGGAAGCATATTTTTGTTGGAAACTTATTTTAAAAAATATACTACAAAAAAATATATCGGAGTAGTCCCCCTTGGCCCCAATAACGTTGTGCTAACGTCTTTTCCACTCCTCGAAACTGGTTAAAGTCGATTTCCGGAATAGCATTCAATGCCTTCAATTAACTCAAAACGGTTTCCCCGGAGCGGTAGTTTGAGTTTGCTGAATAGCCAGAAGTCACACGAAGCTAAATCCGACGAATACGGTTGTTGATGCACGATATTGATTGAAAATTTGCCGAAAAACTCACGAAGAAATAGTGCAGTATGCGATGGGTACATCAGGAAAAACAAAAAGTTGACTGCCCATAATTTCGAATAGCTTCAGCGCAAACAGCGCATAACACTCTAATAGTATGCCTTGTTAACAGTTTGTCTGCTCGGAAAGAATTCGGAGTGCACCATTAATTTCAATAATCGAGGAAAACGTTATCAACATAACCTTGGGTTTGACTAGTTTTTTCCAGCTTCGACTCACCTTTGTCGCGATATTCGGCCGATTGATCGTCTGTTTCCGGGTCGTAAGCATAGATGAAGACTCAGTAATTATTTTTGAGCTAATGCCGCTTTCATTTAGGCCCAAATGATATTTCAAAATGGTTTTTATTGATCCTTCCGATATTCCAACGATGCCAGTAAGATCTCTGAGTGTTAATCCTCGATTCTCAACCACAAATTCCTTTATTTTATTGACGTCTTGATCATCAGTTGATGTTGTTGGCCAACCTCGTCAACGCGTTCTCGAACCTCTTCTAATAATTTCTACCAATCAAAAATACTTGCTCTCCACAAATAACTAGCACCGAAGACCTTTTCCAACATTCTGAACGTTTCGGCTACAGAAATTTGATTCCGTACACAAAATTTAGAGGAACTGCTTTGTTGAATAATTGCACTCATCGTAAAAATCGCCGAATTCACTTTATGTACTTCAGAAAGATAAGCATATCCTAGACACTGACGACTATTTCGATGTGACTTTTGGTACAGATGTCACTGACAGTCATACCAAACTAGAAAGAAAGAAAAATATTTCGACGAATAGGTTTTCGCGCGAAATATAAATTAAAAAGTCTTACTATTTTTTGCCCACAGTATACATATTAAGCAATAATTTCTCCAAATATAGCCGATGTTTGTACTTTTTAAGAAAGTAAATAATAAGCAATTTTTTGTTTCCTATTAATGTTTAGTGGCTTTAGCCTTTCAAATCCACAAATGCTTCACTGTATAAACTTCACGCGAGATACCATAATACCTCAGCGTCGCTGAAGCTGGTTTAAGTTACTGGATATTTTCTGCTAGGTATACGTAGATATAAAGGGACTTCCAATACAGATCCAATATTTCAAAAAGGAATCTCTTTTAAAATGTATAAAGAAATATTATTGATATGTAAGGTTACAATGTGTAACAGGGGAAAATTAGTTTTGATTTACAAAAAGTAACCGTGATGAAATTTCCATAATTCAGTGGAATATGATTACGGGATGTTGCCTTTGGAGAACCCTGTACTTGTTGCTCCTGTATTTTTGCTAACATTAAGCAATTTATGCTGGCATAACACTAGCTCTCCCGCCCACCCCATAAGGCTGGTCATGAATTTTATGGTCAGATTACGTCCAAGTGTCAACGCGCCCAGTCAAAACAAGAAGCAGACAAAGGAATGGACAGCATCCAAGCGACCATACGTATATACAAAAACAACAAATGGTTGTCAAAAGTGAAAAATATGAAAACAGTTGGAGGAGAAACATTGAAGATGAAAGCAGACACGCGTAAATTAAGGTGGAGTCAATTTTTTTAACCTTTGTGCAATCAATTATAAAGTGTGATGAGTTGAAGGAAATTGAAATGATCTACGGCATGCATTTGCCCAATGTTAAAGCAAAACTTAGAGCAATATTCTTTACAAGTACTACAAAGTGATTTAAGTGGTTGTTGAATGAGCAAAACATGAAGAAGGGGACATTTTCCGCTTAAAAATGGCCAAACTCAAAAATAAGATTGCAATTTTCTTGGTTAACATTATGTTCGTTAATGCATAATCACTTCACTTTATCCGCAATCACGTACGTTGGGAGTTGCGTAAAAAGAAAGCGCAAACATCTTGAGGGAAAATTCTTAAGTTCCACCTGAAGTGTCCTCGAGCAGCACTGAACTGCTTCAATGCTCGTACTTTGCTTCATTCATATATTATCATTCCCTCTTCGCAGCCCTTTGCAGTATGACCACTGAGATTGACCACAACTCTAGTTTGTTCTATGCTTCCTGCTTTCATTTCTATGAGCGTTTAAGGTGAAGCGAGCGAAAAATCGGAATTTTCAATGGAAATCACGCAACTTGTGAAAAAATCATTGAGAAACTATTAAGAAGCGATAACGAGCGCAATTCATTTTCAATCCATCGTCATGCCAGCGCCACTCAGCTGCAAAAGAAGAAAACGGAAAACATTTGGACTTGACTCCCACATACCTGATCACCAGCGCAAACACTAAGCTGCAACAATGCATAAAAGTGCTGCTTACTTGCTTCAATGCGCCGCAGCTTTCTCTCATAAGCAGCCGCTAAACTAAAGCAATGGTCCCCTACAGCAGAAGGAATATTCAAAATTTGAAACGAAGTTTCATTGCACGCATAGAAATCTTCGACAAAAAGCGAAGTGCAGGCGGAACGTTGCAATTTGTTAGCATAAATAATTGTCAGCGAGTATTTCTTCCATCACGTCCTTCTGCCTTGTGGGATTTGGCAAACGCAATAAAGCACTTGATTTACCTCGTATCTACATGTTAGAAAATTTTCAAAAGCCAATCTCTATTATTTAATATATACAAAGGTATGTACGCTCTAAAGTTCCAAAAGCCCGAAGAACATGATGCACTGTGTCTACATATGTATGTAAAATCAATCAGTATTTAAAGCGAAGTCTAAAATAAATAACAAGGATCAGTGGGTTACTCTATCTGATCATTGCGAATGCGAAATCCACCCGGATCAATTAATGTTCCTTAAATATTTGCTCCTCCGAATAAATCTAGAAATGTTCTCTTTTACCACAAAACTTCTAATTTGGCCCAGACTAGTACATTTTAACTGGAGGATGGAGCCATGTGTAGAAGTTCACCCATGTGAGGCCAGAAACGATTCTTTTACATATGGCTCAAGCAGCTCACGACTTCCGGTCTTAGACCAAGTATTCTCTGGGTAGCCAAAGAACATCCGCTTGAAGGCGAATCAAAGTGAGAAGAACGGGGGCAAGTCGAAATATCTCCTATCATTAAACAAATAGTCGTGGCATTCCCGACTTGGCTCCCACGTCACAGTTGGAAGTCATAACTTCGAGGTCATAGAGGTCTATCTTGGAACCAGCATTAACACTAACAAGAACGTCAGCCTCGAAATCCAACGCAGAATAACTCTTTCCAATAGATGCTACTTCGGACAGTCAATCATCATCTCCGTCCTGCTATATCTTGCAGAGGCATGAACGATGACAACATCTGATGTGTCGGCTTTACGAGCTTTAGAGAAAAAGTTTATAGATTTAAACAATTTTATTATGTTGGACGCTCTTTTTAAATGATCTGCACTCGTTCTGTCACGCCCACAAAATGGCGGAAACCGAAAACCTATAAAGTGTCATAACTAAGCCATAAATAAAGATATTAAAGTGAAATTTCGCACAAAGGATCGCATTAGGCAGGGGCATATTTGGACGCATTTTCTTTGGAAAAGTGGGCGTAGCCCCGCCCCCTACTAAGTTTTTTGTACATATCTTGGAAACTACTATAGCTATGACAACCAAACTCTACAGAGTCGTTTTTTTTCAGGCACTTCCATATACAGTTCAAAAATGGAAGAAATCGGATAATAACCACGCCCACCTCCCATACAAAGGTTATGTTGAAAATCACTAAAAGTGCGTTAACCGACTAACCAAAATCGTCAGAAACACTAAATTTGAAGGAAGAAATGACAGAAGGAAACTGCAATCAGGCTTTTTTTAAAAATTGAAAATAGGCGTGGCCTCGCCCACTTATGGACCAAAAACCATATCTCAGGAACTACTAGACCGATTTCAATGAAATTCGGTGTATAATATTTTCTTAACACTCTGATAACATGTACGAAATATGGGTGAAATCGGTTCACAAGCACGCCTTCTTCCAATATAACGCTATTTTGAATTCCATCTGATGCCTTCTCTGTATAATATATACATTAGGAACCAATGATGATAGCGGAATAAAACTTTACAAAAATACGATATTTGAAAAATATGTAAATGACGTATAATGAAATCTCGATTATCACTTTATCATGCGAGAATATAAAATGTTCGGTGACACCCGAACATAGCCTTTCCTTACTTGTTTTAAATAACTCCGGTCGCTCGTGCTTTATGGCTTGAAAATGATCTTATATGTTGCCCACCGTATTGAGACTAGTAAGAACTTTGTCTGTTAACACAAGGAAAGTTATTGCTTTCAATGGCGAACGGAAAACATGTTGTTTATCGACTATTGTAGATTATTCTTAATAACAATTTTCAAATTAAGTAATTTACGTTTAGTTCGTCCCGACAATTTTAAGGCCACAGTATGTGCTCTTACTGCCATTGATAATATGCATTACAGTGAGCAACCACCAGATGACGCCATCATGCAAAATCAAAAGTTAAATACCATCTAAGATAACAACCGTTCGATATCGCTTATGGGAAATATATCAACCACCTATAATTAGAGCAGAGAACGTTTATAATTATTGTTATAAACGTTCTATGATTATAGCTTAACTAATTCTGGGATAAATAGTGAAGTGACCAACCATTAATTCTAGGAACGGATTTAACTGCGCGTTTAAATTGATGCCTAACTTCAGCTAAATAAAAAGAGCGCCACCTATGTGCAGAGTTTTTAATGAAGACGGTTAACGATAGCTGCTCTCACGCGGGAAATAGTGCAAGCTAAAAGGAACACTAATATGCGCAAATCTTTCACTTCCGTGATTTTCCCAAGGAAAATTACCTTCTATCTACATTTAACACGAGCATTCAAACTGTGCGAAAATCAGTTGGCTCTCTATGGAGCATTTTGTTAAACTTACCGAAACCTGTAAAGCAACCCATATCAAAACCAATAACCAAAGTCGCATCGGCATTTTCAAATAAGAATTAATTTCTTTATTATTCTATTCATTGCATTATCATTTCATTGTAGTAGAGCAGAATACTGGGGTCTGCGCTCGAGTTTTGCAAGTTCCATACATAATTCAATAAGTTCTGTATATATTTGCTTAATGCTCCATTATCTCTAAACTGCCTTATACATGATACGTCTGTATATATGTATGTATATATAATAATATTTATATTTTATCTACTCCTTTATCTTTATCACAAATAATTTAAGCATTTTTACAGAGGACTCTTATTCTTTTACTATTTTTTACAGTTACTTAACCTCTGTGTTTTCATTTAAATTATTCTTGTGTTTTTGCAAATGTCTATGTACTTGTATGAATTCACCTAATTGTAGTTCTTGTCTTGTAGCATTCCTTTCAAAGTTCGGCTATTACATACTTACATAAATTATTTCTAATAAGTCTAACTGTCTAATTATTCATCTTCTATGCTAGATATTCACTTGAATATATTATATATGGATAGTAATGGATACATACATACATATGTATGTATTTATGTTCTATTGATCATTGTCTCACTTTAAAACTCTGCTTCTAAACCTTTTTACACTAACAATACAATGTCATTTGCTATGCCAACTGTTTTGGTCAGTAAATTTTCTATTTTTTTTATTGTGTATGGGTGTGTGTCCCCTTATAATTACATGCAAGTACGATTACATATGATACATTTACATATTTATACCTAACCTTAAACTCTCGCTAACACTTAAATAGTTAATCATGTATAGTCTAGCATTTACAATAAGTTCGAAATGTACAGCTCGAAATCGATTTTTTTTTTGTTTGTTTTGAAATTTCAATATAATAATGTATCGGTTACTCTTTGTTTTCATAAAATAAGTTAATTAATTAACGGGAAAATAATATAAAAAAAATAAATATATGTATGATATTATATTTAGGATATGAACAGTTACATGGTATTACATGGTATAGATATGTGATAAATAATCTTAGTAATTTAATGATATATTTGGTTGGTTCAGTCAGTGCTTTCAGTTTAAAAAGAGTGGAAGATCATAAGTCTTGAGTTCGCACACAACATTCACAAATGTGTTTATTACGATGTATTGATTCATAAATGTCCTATTGCTAGATAAAATAGTCATATGCCATTCAAGAATTTGTTCTATTGGAAGTGACTTTCAAACGGCGACGAGTCGTCATATGTGGACTTTTGTATATATGGTTCAAATTGCTCGAATATATCTTGATATGTGAAAGTTCTCCTAAAATTAGACGTTTTAAGGTTTTCCTCTTTGCTATTATTGAACACTCAATAAGGTAAATTAAGTTCGCTACAAAGCTTGTAAAACTCAGAATGAAGCGTCGGTGATCGGATAAAATACATACATATATACATAAATGATCAGCATTACGAGGAGAGACGAGCAGATTCTAGCCGCGATCGTCCTTCTGTCAGTTTATACGCGAAACCTGAAGGATTTTTGAGATTTTGGTCGGAAATTTTACACTTTTCTTCCAAAGAAGCTGCTCATTTTCGGAACCGTCAATATCGGACCACTATAGCATATAGCTGCCATACAAACCGACCAATCAAAGTTCTTGTTGGAATATTTTGTAATTGTGAAGGGTATTAAAGTTAACAGGTTATCTTGTTACTAAGAAACTTCAGCTTCTAGTGCTTATCTCATCATAATTTTTTTGATTATTTGAAAATGTAAAGTATTTTTATTCAGTCTGAATTAAAATTAAATAAACTGGTTAATTACACCGTCCAATATTGTAGGGAAGGACTGTAACTCGAAAAACCGCCATTTTGAGTGGTTAACCCATTTGAGGGTTTGCTTAAACAGCTTCTGCTGGAGTATTTCACCAAACTAGCTTACATGGCGCAATTTGCACAGCATTGAACATCTATATATCACAATATACATATGGAAGTATATGATTATTACTTATATATACATATGTATACATGTAAATATATATTCATAAATCATTGCACACGAATATTAAAAAGTTTTCCATTCACTGTCGTCATATTGTCATTTTCCGGCACTTCTATATTCTGCTCATGACAACCCTCACACCTCAGACGCTCTGCTCACGCTTATGGAGAGTGGAAAACTTTTGCGCTGCACTCAACAACTTCCTATCGAGCTTTTATATTGTTATTGTAGCAGAGCTCTTGTAATTGCTATATTACTTTTGTGAAGTTCTTTATTGCGAACTTATTGCCTGGAAATGTTGAGGAAGAGTAATGTAAATTTTCTATACGATCGCCTCACGGGATTAATGTGTGTTTTCACATTTAAAATAACAGTTATCTTATGATAATATTTAGTAGTAGGTGTACCTTGGTGATGGCAACCAAACGGCAGATAAGGCGAAGGCTAAATCTCAACTGTTGAAAATTTAACATTTGGTGCTTTTCGTTGTTATTTTCTGTGCTCAAACGACGGATTGCTTAATGTCAACGCAATAGCTTCGCAATAATTTTTTAGGGTTTGTGGACTTATCTTTGAAATTTTGATATTTTTGTATTTGATTCCGTTGCTGAAAATTTTGGGTAATAGTTAAATAAGGTATTAGTTGAATAAAGTTAATACTCCGTCAAAGGGCTTCACTGTTGCAGCTTTTATGCGACCTCGGATGATTCTTTAGAGATCAAATGTGGAATCCCAGCTAAGAAACTACTCAGCTTTAATGATGATGACAGTCAGCGACTCCGAATTTTTAATGTCTCGCTTAGAGAAGACTATAGTCCGAGAGAATGAAGAATTTCAAAACGGCTGAACATCCCTGCAGGGTGTATTGGCAATGTGCGCATTAGAGAGTTTTCGATTACAACAAAGATAAAAATGCAATTGTATTATAGCCGAAGTGCGCGCGTATTGTAAAAACAGAAAGAAATACATAAAATATTGAACGTGTCCAATATAACTTTCGGAATGATGGTAATGTGTTTTTAAAGTTCTTTTATTGTTGGTATAAAATTTTACTGGAGCCTGCACCCAGCACACCTCATACATACATACCCACTACCTGTTTGCATACCCGCGCCGAGGCAGAGGGGGAAAGACAAACGATTTGACGCATTTTGCAGAGCAATTTCGTAAATCCTTAACTATAGCACACATACACACATATCTACATACACACATATATTCATACGCATATATGCTGGTGTGTTAGTGCTGTATTTCAGTGTGTGTGTGCCTTTATGCAGATGGCGATGGTGGCAACTTTGTGCATATGCATGTGCATGTGTGTGTGTACTCATGACGGTATGATTGCTGCGGTTGTGTTGATAACACTTGGCATTGCTGGCGCACAGCAGAGGAAAAATAATCAACTATATATGTATGTGTACGTGCAGATGTAAATGCTGATTTTCTTGGATTTCCGGGTCAATCGGGCTCGGCTGAGCGCTGGCTGAATTTGCACGCTGCATATTTGAGCGTTTTCAATTTTTCGAATCGAATTGTTCTGTTTATGCACGCTGCGTGGATATGTGAGTTCTTATTGTTGCCTAGTGGACCAAAAGTGGAACTGCTAATATTTATATAAGACAGTCCCTGGCGTCTAAGTTGGATATGTACATACGTCAGTAATGTCGTAAATGAGCTTATGTGTATATGTATGCTTGATATGTTTCACTGTTACGGCAGGAGATTGTAGGAAGTTCGGCAATTCGATATATTTTCAATTACGTAACTGGAAGTATTACTCTTGTTGCATGCAACTTTAAACTTTAACAAAGGTGAATGAAAAATTACATTCATTTTAAACTTGTGAAGAGCGTCGTTTTGGATATTTAAAACTGTAAAACTAGAATGTGTATATTTGCTAGATTTGCTCTGCTTCATTCAGCATTTCCAAGCATTTGCCAGGTTTCCATCCAAGCAATTATATTTATGGAGACTACTGCGGTACTCCATTCTCCAGAACACCACGATCAATATTTACATTTTTAAGGTTTGCTCACAAACACTTGCATTACATTCTCTACATTACCTATAATTACTAGTATATATATATATATATGTATGTACACAGCTCTTAGAAACTAAATTAAAAGTAATTACAATACAAGCAACTGTCAATTTTCTTGTTTTCTCTCATTATGTCTATTTATTTTTGCTAATTTATATCCCATTGCTTTGCACACAATTTTCAGTCGATCCTCAACGAGTTTTGCTACCCCTGCCTGGACCCACACGCACAATTCTTAGGATGCCAAATATACCCAATTTGTTTGATTTTGGGTAAATTAGTGAGTTTGTTGTAATATTAGTTGTTATCGATTACTTTGTCTGGCCACCTCCCAAAGCACGCTACGCGAACGCACCCGTTTGATGACAATGCAAGACTACAATTAAAAGTGGGCTATTGTTACCCAAAATATTTCCATTTGTATTTATATACTGATGTCAATGCCCCGAAACAAAATTAAATTTGTGTTTTATTTGTAGCAGAATATCAGAAATGCTAAAGTCACTCGAAAACTGTCGATAATTTGTAATCAGAGATTTGGGATCGTAACGGCTCTTGTAGTAGTTGACAGTGTTTTCTGGATTATTGTTGCATTGTTTAAAGCATGGCGAGGCACACTCACACCTTCGTGCCGTGCCCTATCTTCGTACTACGGGAGACTTAAACCAAATCTAACTAAAGTGAAGTTGGGTATTTGGTAATGAAATACTGAGACAAACAAAGTTCCAGCTTTTTTTTCCCTTCTCCTTTACTGATAGCCACTTTTAAGCCCACATATAGAAGCCCATAAGACCTTACTTTACAAAGTATTTGGATCAAACATGCATCTTTCTCTTGTGTTGGTGTATAGCTGCATTTGGGTTTCGATGTGGGTGTAGCTTTTCGACAAATTTGTCTATTGCTCCAGACTTTTTTGCTTTGCAAAGCCATTGACAGCGTTCTTCCAAACATTTCATTTCATTTCCACATGTAAACATATCTTAATTTCCAAGAGCGCAAAGTGTGTGTATGCATTTAGGGGTGTCTTACAACTACATGTATCATAATGTATTCTCTATGACTTAAACACAACTCTCGGGACCCGGTAATGTGTCCGTAATAATATGATTTCGATTTGCATTCGTTTTCTGTGTAATCGTTGCTGTTGGTGTAATGCTCGCTGGATGCGAGCTTTGTGATAGCAACGCTCCGTTGCTGTTGCCGCCGCCGCCGACGCCCAGTAAGGAACCTATGCCGAGACCTTTGGGTAGCGTCATGTGCCCACTGCCAACCCCGCTGCCGGCCGACATGCCGGGTGGCAACCCCGTTGCCGCTTTACTTAAACTATAATCGATTAAGCTACTCGCTGCGAGATAATCAGCGATGGATAGTTGCTCATCAGCTGGCAGTGTTGATTGATGTTGCTGCTGCTGTTGTTGTTGTTGTTGTTGCATATGAAGGAGGCTCGAGTGTGTGGCTGCGGAAGATGGGTGAGGCAGTGTGTGATGATTGACGTAGTGCCCATTGCTGAGATTATTCTGCATTAATGATTGCGGTGTGGCGCCACTTGATGGTGCATTATTCATGTTGTTGGTGGCAGTGCCGGCGCTGCCCGCCGAATTGAGCGTACTATTACTGCCGCCATAGTTGAGACCAAGCGGGTCGTATCGTGAGATATCATGTCGATTGAGCGGCAATGCGTCATACAGCAGTGGCTGCTGTGAACTTTGGTAGTTTTTACGGAGGTCAGTGCCCAGTTTTAGCGTGCTCGACTGTGAGGGTGGGCTATTGAGAAGATCGTTTGAGTTTGTGGGATCGCTGTAACCGATGGTGGAGGCGTCCTAAAAATGAAAAGATTAAATGAAATTAGTGGCGTTATTTAATAGATATTATTAAACTTTTTTGTTCGCTAAGATAAAAGCAGATAGCACGAAAGTATTGTCCGTAAGAGCACGAATCAATATGTTTTATGTTTTTGATGGAACTGCGCTACTGTGTAGTGTATAAATCTAGTACTTTGGAATAAATCCTCATTATGTTGGCGATTAGTATTCATGCTAAGCATGCTACTTACATAATCAGTCACTGCATTTGTACTGGCTGTAGTTGTGAAGTTTGATTTACCCCCCGGAACACCGCAATTGCCACTCGCCGCACCGCTGCCGCCGAGGTATAACCCACCAGGTCTGCTGCCGAGCGGCGAGGATGTATCGCTGCCGGTGGCACTCTTTTGTGCATTCAAAATATCCGGTTGTTTTTCGATGCCCTGCTTGAGCGTGTACGCCACGACCAAACGCTGGTGACCCGCCCCCGTCTCAAGTGGCGCGGTCACGGTCACATCCATACCTGTAATATGTTGAACCCGTTAGATGATCGTTAAAATACACGAAAAGTGAATAAAACATTTTAAATATTAAAGTTGTTGAGAACTTTCTTGGCTTTTTTTTCAAATTTTTCGGAAGAAGTTTTTTTTTACCTAAATGCTTGTCTTTGTCGTCGCAGAGGTTACGCCCTCCCTGACATCGTCTCTTGCGTACAGCGATCACCACGACGAAAAGCACAGCGACGCCGACAGTGAAGAGGGTACCAGTGAGCAGAGCAGCAAGGGGTAGTATGGAAGCCATGCGCCCGTCTGAAATAAAGCGAAAATATGTTATTGAAAATTGTTAAAAATACCTTCAATTATTATTAATTTTAAAAACTAATCTCAAATCCTTCGAAGTTCTATATACTTTCATAAGGCGTCGTTCCTCTAAAAATAACTCCCTTTCTCTTTCATTGACTTTGACTAATATCGGTCATAGTTTAACATGCGAACTAGGAATTAAATCAGGATTTTAATGCCTTCGACTATAATAAGGCTTTCAATATATTGCTAAGTTCAAATAGATTTAAAAAGAAAAATATTCTGAGAGAGACTTTAATGTGTGGGTGACGTAAGCGGATTGATTTAAAATATCGAAATTCTTTATATTAGGGATATGAGGCTTAGACCAAGGTATAGACCAATTCCATTCTAATTCAGCGTTATACCACATCATTTTTAAGAAAGCTTGTCCATTTATTTTCATTAAAATATCACATTTTAAATAACGGTTTAAAGTCCGGTGGAAAAACGGTAATCATTATGTGGGTCGTTTTGGGAGCAGAGGAAGGGACACGCATTAATTTGGACATCGCTCAGGTATACATTTCAAGGAATGTTTTAAATACACAACTCACACACTGACCGACTTATTCTTCATAAGATTTGTTAGAAAAGTGAAAATCATTATACATGTATGTAGTATATGGGAGTTCGAGGTGCTATCGACTCGTTTTTATCTATTTTTGCGAATAATACATACTACTAACTTGACACATACTAATAAAATGTTCTCTGGGCTTCATTTAGGTACTCATATATCATCACGGATATATCATGGAGTAAAGTCTGCCGGAGATTCGAAAATACTGATGTTAATTATATGAGAGTTTTCGACAGATTTTATCCTTTTCTGGCACACAGACATACTATTATTAGGAAAGGATTCCCTATAAATTTTAATTATATAGTGGGTAGTCGAAAAAGTCGCTTCGTATTTTGTCAATAAATGTCGTTGCAGTTGTATATCTCCAGTGCTACCAATCATATTGTGTCATACCATATAGTGTTGGAAAATTGCGATTTTTAGCTTCATTTAACCAAACAAAAATTAAATTCATAGAGTTGAAAAAAAGTTACAGCTCTTCAAAAATTAGTAAAAGTAATTCGATATAAGTATTTTGAAATTTTTGTATAAAAAAGAGAGGAATGCCACGCAAGCCACCCGGAGACGAGGCTGTATCAGTTCGTGTAAATTTCGAAATTTCGACTCACATTGATGAAAGTTTTACACTGATGTAATAATGTCTCAGGCAGAAAAATGGCAAAAAGTGATCTACCAAAGTGGTATATATTTGGTTCATTAAAATTCATTATAAATATGTAAAAAAATAAGTTGAAGTTGGACTAGAAATACGAAACATTTTTTTCGACCACCCCAGAGAGTAAGAGTAAGCGAGATTATAATAATTATATGCCAGACCCAAACTGGAGTAAGAGAAAAAAAAATTTGTGACTTGACATGACAAAATTTGTGACTTGACATGACGCAATAAGTAGTTCCAAATCAGTGGCTGGACATTTTTCTTCCAGATCGTTTTCCTTCCGACTAGCATTCGTTTCGATTGACGCAGAGATGTGAACCTTATTCCAATGAGGGTGAATAAGGTTCACATCAGAACAGAGTATCAGAAATTGGCTTGGTACACTTTTGACCGCCTAGTCGTCGAAATTCTTTTGGTATGGAATACAAAAACAGCCAGAAAGGTGGAAAAATGTAATAGCTTCAGATGGCCAATATTTTTAAAACTACTATTTTACATGTTTTTCTTAAATAAAAGTTTACATCTTGAAATAAAAACTTCTCGAATATACATACTTGGTTACAGATCGATCATTGAGTAACTAAATTAATATTTACAGATTCCAATTTACTTTCGTACAGGTAATAACGATTAGACTGTGCTGCTGATTAACTTAACTTTATCTTCTATCATCATAAGCTGAGTTCACTTTAAAAAACAAAGTTCCAAAAACACCATTAGTATTTGTAGCGCTTTATGTGTCAAACATTTAAGCCAATTATGAGAGTAAACACAAAGCGTTTCACTACACTAATTTTTTATTCCGTGCGCCGAATTATCAGCAAGTGTAAACATTTAGGCCAAATTGTATGCAAACAGCCTACAACTAACACCAAAAAATGTTTGTATTAATGTGGCAATCCCTGCAAATCCCGTTAAGTGCAAAAGTTGTGAGTTGTGCATAAACAAGAAGGACATTGAACTAGGCAACGCACAAAGATAATAGGATAAATGAAAAATCTCCCGGCTAAATGGGTTTTCGAACGCAAAATAAGCAAAGCAAGTTTTGATTGAAAATATTGCTGGCGAGCGACACCAGCGCCATTGTTGCTACGAAACGTCCAACAGCTTTGAGCGAGAGAAAGAATGCTTTTTCGGTAACAAATAATAAGGACGAAAACAACCAAATAAATTTGTATCATAATATGGGCATTGAATTTTAAGAGAAATCACAAGAAAATACGATTCATATGCCTTTAAAATATTCATTAAGCTTACGCACATACATACGTATATTTATGTTGCACACACTTTCTTTTTCTGGAATTAATCTAATTGTTTCACTGTATGAAGTCTTTATTAGTTTTGAACTCCATTCTGTGTTTCGCAATGTTATGTAATTTATCTTTTATTCGATAGTCCTGACAATAAATTAAAATGTTTGTTTGTATGTGTGTGTATTGTGGCTTATGATTTGAACTATATGTGTAAAGATGCACATACACATATGTATACAAATAAATAGTGACAAAAAATTTATGAATTTTAATAAGTGCTCGTAACTCACAAGTTCTCATATGCAAATGAGTTAGTAGGTGTAGCTAAACACATGTGGGTGTGAGTGTGTATGTGTATGTGTGTGCTTATGTGCCTTTCTGTTTCATACCAGATGTTTATACAAAGAAAATCTATCACTGCACTGCTGAGTAAATAATTTGTTTGAAATTCGGATGAAAAATTAACTATTTGCATATAGTTGGAAATGAATTATGCAGAGAGCTCAGTTGTGCTAATAAATAATTAAATAGCATATGTAAGGGGAATAAGCGCTTTGCGCACGATATTAGATTTAATAATATTTGCGAGTAATTTGTAATTTCACATTAAATATTTTACTGTTAATTAAATTTTTAGTTAGAGTAAAGCAGTGCAATAGAGCTGTTAATTATCTTTATTGTTATTATTTCAGGAAATGGTGACAAGACTCAAACAATTATGTGCTATAACTTGTTAGAACTTTCTTTATGGGGAAAATTGTGAGGAATTCACTTCGGATTTTTGAAATTCTACAGTTAAAATCAAATCTCTATCTACATATATACATATGTATGTATGTATGTAAATAAAAATGAATCGCCAAAATGTACATATGTACGCTCATAACTCAATAACGCCTGGACCAATTTGGCCAATTCTTTTTCTTAAATGTTCGTTGAAGTTCACAGATGGTTTTTACGGCGAGAAAAATTCGAATAATTCCCGGAAAACCCCTAAAAACAGCCTTTTTCTTTTCCCCATACAAACTTTACATACATACATACATATGTATGTAAAAATGAATGTTTGTTTGTTAGTAACACTAAGAGACCGTTGATGAAATTTTTAAAGGTTGTTTGTTGTGGATCGGGAAAGGTTTAGAAACAAATACCTTATATTTTTCATGAGGAGAAGTCGGAAAATTGGACAATTCCAAAAAGTAACATTTTTCATAAACATTTTTTTCAATTTTTGGTTGTTTTGTTTTTCAATATTTTGATTGTAAATTAATTCCGGCTATCCAAAGGAAAAATTATTGAAAATTATTCAGTGAAAACTTTATGTGTGTTTCAGACGAAGTGATCAATTACTGATTGAAATTTGTTACGAAGCCACGAAGAAGTCGCGCTAATATTTGTCGGCGTTCTTTTTGCCATCAACGTATGGCAGCCCAAAGAAAGGCAAGAAGTACTCCCAAAATGCGATGACATACGTGCGGAATTATGGATCGCGGTCAATCAGCTAGCGATCGTAACGATATCACAGCACGACTTTTTAAACAATAGCTGCGATGTTTGACGGTCTTTATCTTGAAGCAACCTATGGTATATATGGTGCTGTTAGATGCTGAATGTATTCTGTTGCGTGTTGCCGCACGCACACATTCTTCTTTGGATGAGGATGGTGATTACACCAGATCAAATTGATGAAATCATTTCAGCGGAAATTCCTGATTCAGAGATAGATCCAGAATTATACGAAGTGGTGAAAACAAATATGGTTGATGGACTTTGGGAACCTTACAATCCCACTTTGGTTTGTATGTCTGAAAATAAATGCACGAAACACTACTCATGTGTTTTTTTTCGGAAACGAAAATGGGAAATGATGGATATTCACTGTATCGGCGTCGCTCACCAGACGACAATGGCAGAACATTTAGCATTTAAAGGCGTGAATATCGACGATAACAACACATCGAAGTTGAAAACATATGGATCGTACCATATTCGCCACATTTGTCTAATTCACATTCAAAACTCATGTCAATGTTGAATATTGTAGATTGGTCAAATCGATCAAATACGTTTGGAAGTACGTCACCAAAGAAAGCAACATAGCGGTTATTGGCCTTGAACAATATGAGATCAGCAGTATCAAATGGGTCGATATGTGAACCGCAATAAAGCGCTTTGTAGGATGTTTACTTTTGCAATTCATCAAAGTTTTCCGACTGTTGTGCGTCTCGCGGTTCAACTTCATTTAAGTTATTGCGTATTGTGAATGGTACAGTGTGTGCAACTTTTTGAGAAGCATGCCAGCAGTTGCATTTGCTGGAACATGATAATCACTGGAAACAGACGAAGGACAATGCGATAGTTACTTCGCATGCCACTGAAGTTCGCATAGTTTTCGCGAAGATCATTTCGACATATCAGCCTTCAAATTCGCGTTAATTATGGGATACGAAAAAATGACATTGTCGATGACATTTTACATTGTTTTCGCTAAGGATTGGAAATGGGCAAATTTCGGTTGATACTTCCAGTGGTTTGATATCAATTTCACCTCCCTTTTGTCAATTCACTTCAACGGAAGATGAACTCATCACGAATGTTTATCCGCACATTGGCAAAATTATCGTAACTGCAATTGCTTGGGTGCACGCGCAATTTTAGCTGCGAAAAATACCGATGTTAATAACTTAAACTGGAAGATTCAAAGTCAAATTCTGGGAGGTTTGCGCTCATATAAATCGATCGATCGTCTTGACAAGGAAGACGAAACCGTAAATTATCCAGTGGAATTTCCAAATTGCGTCTCACAGTTGGATCTGTCATTATTACGTTTCACAATCTTCATGCGCCGAAACTGTGTAATGGAACCCGACTGATTATGACGCAGTTATCGAATACAAGAACAGCCATTTCATTTCAAACGTATTCAATTTTCAGGGAAAATTGCCTATTCGTTGACAATCAATAGGACACAAGGAAATCGGGAAATGCTATGTTTCTCACATGGCCAGATATATGTGGCGTGTTGACGAGTTGGAAACCCATCTTCCCTGTATATTTACGCACCAGAACAGAAATCAAAAAATTATGTTTATTAAGCTGCGCAACATTAAACAAAATGTAGAAAAATCGAAAATAAATCATTTTCGACACAATACAATTTCAACTTTTTTTCGTTTCAAAGCACATAATTTCACGCAGGACAACGGCTGCGGGGTCAGCTAGTTAATGAATATAATGAAATATTTTTATCAACATTAAGCTCTCAAAATATACGCAAGTGTAGAATAGAGCAGATATTATGATTACTATATGTTTACTTATATCGCTATAAAAAGTGTAAGTGTCAATGAGTGTATTTTATGGCCACTGGACTGCTATAAAAATATGCTTAAACAAGGAGCGGTTATTGCCTCTTAAACGCTTCCATACACACACGCACATTATTATATGTGACACAGCGCCATTTTTGCAGAAAGTTTTGTGACAATTTGCTGAGTAAAGACTTTTGCTTCAAACATACAAATCTCGCAAATATCCTCACTTAAAAACATTAGTGAACTCTTATATAAGCATGTGTGGAATTTATTAGCTGCTTTGTTATCGGAATATGTTTATTGATTTACTTGAACACTCGTAAAATAGCGAAAGTGCTGATCGAGCGATTGTCGCCCCAATGAAAGTAGTTTTGGTGACTAAATATTGTACATATCGTCACCTAAAGTGCAAAAAAACAAAACGGTACAAAATGGAAACTAATATTACTGAAACAAAAATTGAATTTTGTTTATATCTGATATTACATATGTGTGTAATAAATAGCAGTTAATAAACAATTAAAAATCAAATTATGTACACGATGAGAATGGAACTACTTCCACTTTTTCTGCTAATAATTTTCCATTCACAAATTTTGGCACACTATGTCTTTCGCAGGATGATATTGCTAAGACTATTTTTGATATTAAGCCTTCTTTCAAATGGGATCTAGATGGGCTGCCGCCTGTCCTTATAAAAAATCTCCTGTCTTGGTATATATTCTCTTGCTTCTCGTCAATAAGTCTATGGCTTCTGGTAATTTTATTTCAGACTGGAAACTGTCATTCATTACCTCTATCCTTAAAGGTGGTAGAAAGGATCCAATCCAATTACTGTACTTTTTCTAGGCTTTCTACTATTTCGAACATGTTTGAGTGCTTTGTTACAAATTAATTATTTTTTGCAGTTAAATCAATTATTAACGTCAACCAACATGGGTTTGTCTCTGGTCGCTCCACTCGATGCAACTAGACTGTGTTTTCATAGATTTCTTTAAAGCCTTTGACAAAGTTTCACACAATACTATTGTAATTGAAAAATGATTATTTTTAGTTTTTCACTCTCTCTTCTTGCAGTGGATTAAGTCATATTTGCATAAAAGACCATGCGTTGTTATTGACAATGGGGTGTCATCCGATTCTTTAATTGCGTCTTCGGAAGCGCCACAAAGAAGCGTGTTTTTGCAAATTTATTTCTTAAATATGAATTGAATAATTTTATTCAGACCTGTTTTCATCACTTTTTTGGTTTATAAATTTTAGATGCGTTTTTCTCAAAACTACCGTTTTTTGACCTTGCTTGACCTATTTATTTCAAATTTTGTACACATTTGTTGGAAAAGCAGTTTTTACTTTAAATGGATGCCAAAAATTTTTAAATGAAAAAATTTATTATCGGAGAACTATGGGGGGACGATTTGATTATAATTTGACTAATTTTCCTTGGTTTTTTATTTTCGGATAATTTCCAGCCGAGTTAAGGTGAACACCGCAAAGCTCTGTTACCGGGGTATGCTTCAATATTTCTGCATGAAAAAATTACCTTAGATTGTCTAAATTATGGTCAATAATGAACAAACAGTCCTATCCATCCATCTTATATCTCTTGAAAATCGACGGTTCGTTCATTGCCTTTCATTTGTTTTCAATGTAACTAAGAACTCCTCAGCGTTGTCTCAGATCTATTTCCCCATTTTGTGGTAAAAAGGAGAATACCAAATTTTTTTTAATTGTAATTTTATTACCTAAGAATTCTAATTTAAATCATAATTTTCTAATAGTCAGTAAGAATTAATGTTCATAGACTTAAATAAATAAATGAATGAAATCAAAAAGACCAGAATATACAAATGAAAGGGTGGAATCTTGTCTTGCATTTTCTAAGAAAACAAGCACCATAAAAATACAAAATTTCAATGAAAATTAAATATGAATTTTTATTAAGAAATACTTTGTACTCGGAATAAAAAAAAGGAAGTTTACAACTAATTTCGAGAAGGACTTTTGTTTTTATAAAAGATAGCAGTAAAACACCCACAGCTCGAATATTTGAATTTTTTACATATGTACAATTTGAGGTTATATGGTAATAGTATTAATAAAAGTTCTTGATAAGTTTTACAAATTTAATATTTAACTTTTCGAAAAAATCGATATAAATCGTTTTTTGTCCCAAAAAACTCAATCACCTCCCTCTCTTCTACTTCCCGATCTTAGATATCCCGTAAACTAGTTTTCTTTTCATTTTCGTTATCTTATTTTCGAAACATTTCAACCTATTACCATTTTATTTCCTTTTAACTAATCTTAACCACAACTCTCAATAAATCTACTCCGCTAACAGTTTTGTAAAAGAGAAAGTATCTTCCTTGATGGAACAGTGAACTCAAGAATTTGAGAACACAAATAAGGAAAGCTTTCAATGAGATTTTTAGAACCAAAATATGGCAGACAAATAAAGATATTATGAAAAGATACAAAAAAGCAGTCAGGAAAGCTAGAAACGACTAATGGCGATCTTTCTGCACATTGATAGAAAGTTGCAGAGAAACCGCTAGGCTGAGCAAAATGCTATCCAAAGATCATACTAATACTGCCTACATTAGGACGGGGGGAAGTGATTGGACCTCCTCGGCAAAAGAGTCTCTGGAGGTACTAATTACAACGCACTTCACCGGGAGTCAGCAAACGCCTTCAACGAGGGTTCAACCAGAACCACCGTTGAACGCAGCCGATTATCAAAGAAAAATAGTAGACAAAAGCAAAATCAAATATGCCATAAACAGTTTTGCACCATTTAAAGCGGCAGGTCCTGACGGGATTATGCCCATAATGCTGCAAAAACTGGTAAAACCAATGGTTCTAAGGCTTGAAAATATATACAAAGCTAGCATTCAACTATCTTACATCCCAAGAAGTTGGAAAAGAAGTAAAGTTGTGTTCCTTCCAAAACAAGGCAGAAGAACACACGAGAATACCAATGCCCTTTTAGACCTATGTATAAGCCTTACCTCCTTTATGCTGAAGGTACTGGAAAGGCTAATAGATCTAAACGTAAGAACAACATGCGTACATAAAGGGTCGATTAACCGAAACTGCCCTTCACGAGGTGATAAGTGTAATTGAAAAGTCACTACACCACAAACAATACACCATGGCTGCTTTTCTAGACATAGAGGGCGCCTTCAATAACATATAAGTAAATGCGATAATTAATTCTCTGGAACATGCTGGCATATGTAGATGACACTGTGTGCAGATGGATACTATCGATGCTTGAGAATAGGAAGATTATAGCTTCAAACGGCGCTGCAACACAAAGAAGTTATGTGAGTAGAGCGATGCCTCAAGGGGGGTCCTCTCTCCGCTTCTATGGGTTGTAGCGCTGAACGAAATACTCCTCCAACTAAACGGAGGAGGAGTGAAAGCAGTTGCGTATGCAGACGATATAGTGTTGTTGATATCAGGCATCTTTCCTTCAACAGTCAGCGGGATTATGGAAAGAGCACTTCGAAGATTAAACCTATGGGCTAAAAACAATGGATTAACCCGAACAAAACAGAACTGTTGCTATTCACAAGCAGAACCAAGATACCTCAGTTTCAACTTCCGGTACTAAACGGTACAACACTTACTCTATCCCTCACAGCTAAATACTTGGGGGTGGAGATTGACACCAAACTGTCCTGGAAAATAAATATAGCAAAACGAATAAACAAAGCATACATGGCCTACTATACTTGTAAGAGAATTGTCAACAAGAATTGGGGCCTCAAACCAAGTATAATCATGTGGATATATACGGCTGTCATAAGACCTATACTTATGTACATATGGAGCTCTGGTATGGTGGCCAGCGCTAAACAAACAATACAACATAAAAAAATTAAATGGTATACAAAGAGCAGCATGTGCGGGTGTTACTGGTGCAATCAGGCCATGTCCGACTGATGCGCTCAATGTTATCCTGCATCAACTACCAATGGACGTTTTTATTCACAAAACAGCAGTAATTGCGGCGATAAGAATAAAAGAATTGGGAGGTTGGAATCAAAAAAACTACGACATAGTGTAATTCTAAACAAGCTCACCATTAATAAATCAGACTACATTCTCCCAAAGCTGGATTTCAATAGACACTTCCCGGTGAGGATACCATCTAGACGAGAATGGAGAAGAGGTTCAATAGGAGAGGAGGATACCATCCAGTCTATACCGACGGGTCCAAAATGGACTGCGGAGTAGGCACGGTGGTATTCTCCGCTGATCTAGGCATATATCTCTCTATACGTCTACCGAACACGGCTAGCATCTTCCAAGCAGAAGTAATAGGCATAGAAAAAGCCTGCGAAGCACTATTAGAAAACCACGGGAATATATGTAAATAAAGCAACTATATTTACGGATAGCCAGGCGGCTCCCCTGGCCTTGGCTTCACCCATGACAAATTCCAGCGTAGTTAACAACTGAAAGAGAGCACTAAGCACAATAAAAGACAAGCTCCAACTAAACTTGATCTGAGTTCCCGGCCACAGGAACATTTTCGGTAACGAAAGAGCAGACGAGTTGGCAAAGGCAGGGGCTTTCCTCAACGAATCCGAGGCGGAGCTAATACCAAGCCCGCTAGGATCGATCAAAGGAGAGATCAATAGACAATTTCAACAAGTTGCAAATAACAACATTACAAAATGCGTCATAACTAAACAATTATGGCCAACATATGACAGGAAAAGAACCAACGACTTACTAAATAGGTCAAAAAAAAGTATTTACAGAGTAACAGCTACCACAACAGGGCACTGGCCATTTGGGAAACACGCATCCAAAATGGGTATGCCCTACAACGACATCTGCCGTGGCTGCACAGTAGCAGGAAACAAGGAAACAATCTTCCACTTTCTCTGCGAATGCCCAGCT
Organism: Bactrocera tryoni; assembly: GCF_016617805.1. Classification (NCBI taxonomy): domain Eukaryota; kingdom Metazoa; phylum Arthropoda; class Insecta; order Diptera; family Tephritidae; genus Bactrocera; species Bactrocera tryoni. The sequence continues at coordinate 88,017,895 of NC_052499.1, forward strand.
CTAGCACAGATCCGACATAAAACACTTGGAATCCATCAAGCACCAAACCTTGGATGGATTTCCACTAAGAGCATATCGGTTTCATCGAAACCTCAAAATGGTTTGAGAGAGGAAGTGAAACGTAATAGCAGATACAGGAGGTTCTACGAACAGTGTATCAAAATGGCACATCAAGTGCTAATTGAGCTCAATAGGGCTGCACTCTTACCTACATACCTACCTACGTAGCTATTTTCAAAAAGTTCAGGTCTGGTCTCGATGTCAGCGAGGAAAGTTTAGATATCTAAAATAAGAAGGAAAAATTGTCTAGTCACGAACTTCGGAGAGTATTTCCGGGATGAGCACCTACTACTTAAAAATATATATGTACTCGTATTAACTGTCCTGAAGCATCTGGAAACTGATTAAAGACGTCTGAAATCGACGCGGGATATTTTCTAGAAAGCGAAAAGTGCACATCTGCCTTATTAGTTCTGCAGCATCGCCGCACACCTGCCTTCAGCCAGAGCTAAGCACACCAAAGCGGAACTCCAACAGCACAAGATCTAAGTCTTTTTTAGGTCGGAACAGACAAACAAGCGAAAATACAAACAAACAAATACAATGCGTCAGCTTGTTGGCCAATCCGAGCATCCCAATACAATATCCATACAAAGACACATACATATATATCCATATCTATGTATGTACATGAGCAACCATATGCCAGTTATCTGCAAAACAGCCAGTCAGCCAAGCACTAAAATACCAAATTTAATTTAAATAAAAAGTATAAGTTGTAATGAAATTTTCGCACTTGTGCAAATATTTGCGTCAATGTGTGCTCCCAGGTGTAAACACACAAGTGCACATTGGTGTGGCACACATGTACCATGCCACATATGCATGCGAAGCCAACGCGCGTGGCTGTGTGTGTGTGCGCTTTTCGGCTCTGAATATATTGCTTCGCTCTGGCAGGTAATTTTCCAAACACTAACGCGAATGTGCCAAGACAGGTACACGGGCATTTGCATGCGTGTGTTGGAGCGAATGTGCATTGGCGGCCTCTTATAAGCTTAACTCGATTTAATGCTCCCGCTTGAGATATAAAACGTTACAAAATGATGAAAAAGTAGATTACTTCAATGTATTGGGAATATCGGTTTCATTCACACACACACACACACACACACATACATGCAAATGGGTGTATGTGTGCTGGCGTATTTGCAGATGCTTTTACCTCTTTGGATACATTTATGTGCTCAAATATTTGCGTATAAATTTTGTACAATGTAAAGATTAAGGCAGAATAAATAAAATAGTGGCAGCGTTGAAAGTAATGTGTTCTTTGTATTGTAAGTTTTTCCGCATTACATCGATACAAATATTCAATAGGTAGATTAACTCTTACAATCACACGATTGTCAAGCAAAAACATGCTTGCAAAGACAACTTAAAAGCCAAAACATATGTGCACTTGTACTCGATTTTATTTGTCAAATACATTTTCTAACATGTGGCAATGTCATGTGCTGCTTAGATGTATTGGCTGGGGCTCAGGTGCCACCGATGAGGCATGCAGTAAGCAGATGAGCATGCACACATACACATATTCGAAGTTATCGAGCAAAAACCCAAACTTTTCTTTGCAGATTATCGCTGGAATTTCCATTGTTCTTGCATTCGTGCTCGAATTTCTCAGAAACAAGTTTGTTTTCTCAATTACTCAGTTAGGAAAATATGCATAATAACAAGAAAGAACAAACCCACAAAACTGGACTTTGACTTATTTTACCACAAATATTTTACTTCGCACTTTTTCCTACTGGCAAACAAAGGTGTGAACGAAAACTGGAACTGAAACTCAAAAGTACTCGAAAAATATGCTTTTTAATGCTGTTCAAAATAAAACTGACGAAATTTCAGCTAAAATTATCGAAAATATTATAAATCCAAACGAATGATTGATTTTTATCGATGAATTGACTTAATAGGACCGATATAGTCTATCCAATAGCAGCAGCTTGAATTAAAGAGACAGAGCTTTTGGGTATTACCTCAGACGGGGCATCCGCTAGTAAATCGAAAAGTAGCGGTCTTACAAAAAACCACTCCTTGGCAGCCAATTAATCCAGCTCCAATACATGAGAATATTCTAGAAAGTATATTTACGCAGCAGAAACTTGCTCTGCAAGGAGAACTTAATTTCGTATTGGTGAGCTATTTTTCCTGCAAGATTGACTTTTTTAAAGCGTTTGCGTATTTCACAACGCTCCTGCCAACCGGAAAGATAATGTATCTCCAAGGAGTCTGTGTCTGTTAAGTTAAACCGCATATTCGTAAAACATTAAATTGCCGATATAACGAAAACACATTCGTACAAATGCTAACGGAACATACTTACACACACAAACGGCTTAGATTACATTCCCTTATGTATGTAGGTATGTATTTGCAAAAGACGATTTCATTGGATATAATTTCAATTTCCGCCGTTGTGTCTTCGTTTTGGCCAGGCAATTCCCACAACAATGTGCACGAACAGGTGTGATAATCTGCTTTATGTTGCTGTTGCGTAGATAAGCGAAAATTAAAATATTATTATGTGCACTGTGTCCTTTTCAATCCAATATCGAACGCAAAATCTCTCATTACAAAATGAAGGTGCTTATCGATGACAAAGCTTTGTGCTAAATAATAAGCATTAGCATTAACAGAGTCTCAAATGTATCTTTTAAAGAGAAATAATTTCATTTTAATTTATGGTTCGGTTTTTGATAACGAGAAATTGATTTAAGCAAGCAACTAGCAAGCACTAAGATTATACAATAGTTGGAAATTCTGTTAAACAGTTACCGAGAATGAGCGGCGCATGGCCACAGGTAATAAATGTATGGATCGAATACGCCCTTTTAACCCCAATTAGAAATTAGAAATTTTTTCCCGTGAATTTTCGGTATATTCGTATTATTTACTCGTTCAGAGATACCCATACACAAAAATTTACATTAATAACTCAATCTAAGCCACAACCTAGAGTTCTAGACACATGCTTGCTAATTTTCTACATGTTGAGTGGAACATTGGAAATCACTGTTATGCATTGATTTGAATTTTCGGTAATAAATATTGATTAGTCATACTTTGTCATCAGTCGTAATATGACCTTTGATACTTGGACATACATATTCGTACATCACACCTAATTAATGACACCTACGGCAATAATATTTGCAACAGAATGCATATAATATACATACACATATCGACATATACATACATACAAAATTGTTCATAATAGACATTTCACACATATTCCGTACTGCTGTCTTTCTATATTTACCCATCAGGTTCCCCAATATTGATCCATTTACTTAAAGGTATGGGTAGGAACCCTGCAGGGAAATGAAGCAATTACAATATAGTTTGTTCATTTTGGTCACCGTTATTCTAAATATCAGTCATCTTGTTTCGACACTGTTTTTACTCTTTTGCTGATATAGAAAATCGCTTTCGAGAACTCAACTATTGTGGAAAAGTTCTCAAATCATCAAATCTCAGCTTTGTGGGGTTCGGTATTTAATTACAGAAACGAGACTACCTTGAACTGAAGATGTTTTTTGAATTTACTTAAGGATTTCGTACAGGGTGTGTATGCGGTCATTGGTCTGCATGTATGTTGTTGTGTCTTGGTTTTATCTGTATTGCTATATCATAATCATGACCCATAATAACGAAGATAATATTTCCCAAGTCGAAACATATATGGGAAAGTAATAAATTAATCGATTGGGATTTGTTATTTATAATGGAAGGGTAATGAAGTTTGGCTAAGCAAAGAAGCAATGAAACTGAAATAAATAAAAATCATGTGCACTGAAGGCAAGGCAGTAAAGAAGGAAAGTTGGTAAGTAATATTGGAAAAAATAATAGGGAATTATGAATTAATGTATATACCTTTAGCAAAGCCATACATACATACATACATATGTACATATATGAATTGAACTAAAGAAACATTCGGTTTCTTGCTTCAATACCGATACATCTAGAATGGTTTATGAACATTGCTAATGGCTCGCTTGGACTTGTACTACACATGCAAACATGTATGCATGTGTATGTGTTAGTGATGAACGTGCGTACGTTCGGTGCTAACTCTCTGATTTATGGGCATACGTAATGCGCTCCATAAACAAAGTGAAGCAGACATTCAAGGATAGTTCGAACCGCCTGCAACACACACACTATGACAAGTTTGCGTACTTTGATAAGCGATACCAGCTGAAATGCATTTGCAAATAGCCAGAAAAGTTTTGCAAAAAAGTTTACAAATGGGAAATAAAGCATTCTGTAAAGATCAAAATTTCTCCTAGGTTTATAAATATATTATTTTACAGCGTCCTCTAAAATCTAGAGTCTAGTCACTTTGAGTGCCTTTTTACCATTTTTGTTCGAGCGACCGAGAAATGCACGGGTATTACATTTTGGCATCAGTAGATGCTGGACCAAAATCGAAATTTCAAAATTTCATCTACAAGATTTAACAGTAAGGATCTAAACTGCCTCGAAAAGCAAACCGGAATATTAAATTTAACTTCAGACAGAAGGAAAGAACTGCTAACTGATCCATTTAGGATTTTTACTACGAATATAATGTCAATCATTCCTCTACGACTAGTAAGTGTAGGTAGATTTATAAATTTTAATCGACTAGTGTTTGGGGGTAGACTTAACCTAGAATCCCTTCGGAAATGCCTTTAGTCGAAAGTAGAAATTGTTTTTGAACCGACTCTAACTTGACAGAATGGGTTTGGTAACTAGGATTTCATACAACCGAGCCATATTCCAATATGGGTCTAACCAAAATTGTAAAAAGTATTTTAGTAATATGCGAATCTATAAATTCTTAAGACCAACGTTTAACAAAACAGAGAATACCTTTTCCGTTCAAGATTATAGTATCAATATGAAGACTAAAATTAAGCTAGGGTCCATAGTAATTCCCAAATCAACTAAGTTAAAAAATTGCTCCAGTAAATAGTATTTTATTACATAAGGAGAAGGGAACCCAAATCTACAAAAAGAAGCACATCGTCTTACATTTTTTGAGATACAATGGCGAATCATTTCCATCATACCAAGCAACCAATTTGTTTAAGTCAGTTTGCAACAGACATCTTTCATCAATTGAAGTATATGATTTCAAAACTTTACGTTGTCGGCGTACAATAAATTATTGGAGAACTCTATGACAGAAGAGTATATAAGTATAAGAGTATATAAAGAGGAAAGATTTGTACCTATTTTTGTATGTTTGTATGTTTGTTATGGAAGTAACAAAAAGTACTGCGCCGATTTAAAAGATTCTTTCACCAATAGAATGCTACATTCTTCCAATTTGACATAGGATACATTTCATTTTGAAAAAAATTAGGGATCCCTGGTAAAATTTGGACAATGTAACCGAAGGTGTAGAAAAATGAGTCTTAAAACGACTTTTGTCGAATGCGCTGCCGAAACTATTAGCGATTGAACAAAATAATGTACAACAATATTGAAGAACATCATAATGTCTACAAAAAACTCCGCGGTAGCATATGTCTAACTATTGTAGTTATGTCACTACAACAACTTTTTTATTTTAAACATTAATGAAAATGCTAACCAAATTCAAACCATGCTATTTATGTGTTTATATTAATGTGTATTTCAGCTCAAAGAATAGTGGAAACACCGCCAGCAACAAAATTAACATTGACGAGTTTTTTCTCAACTTTCGTCAGTGATCCGTTTACGAGAACGTTGCTGTATTCGGAAATACCCTGATATTATACATGGAATGCATCGTCGAAGAAATAGTTGCGCAGAAAGCAAGGCCAACCAGTAGATTGAAATCCAGATGTGTTCTCAACTAATGCATTAGGACGAATTTACACAATCCACTCGAAAAACGACGACTGCTTCTAACTCGGTTGCTATTGACTAATGTACGCGGTTCAACTTTATTTGAGTCATTGCTTACTGTGAATGGTACGGTGTGTGCAAGTTTTGGAGAAGTAAGCCAGCAATTATAATTGCTGGAACACGTTAATCACTGGAATGAAAATGAAGTTCACACACTTTTCGCGATAATCATTTCGACATATCAGCCTTCAAATCCGCGTCAATTATGGAATACGAACAAAACAGACATTGCCGAAGACATTTTACATGGCCTTCGCTAAAAATTGGAAATGGTAGAATTTCGGTTGATATTTCCGGTGGTTCGATATCAATTCCATCTTCCCTTTGTCAATTCACGAAAGATGAACTCATCACAAATGTTCGGACATTGGCCAAATTATCGTAACTACGCGCAATGTTAGCTCATCATGCCACGAACTGATTGTGACACACCTATCGAATACAAGGGGCAGAATGCTTGATTCTACGAATTCCTTTGAGTTCTAACGATTTTCCATTTCAGTTCAAATATATTTCGTTTCCAGTGAAAATTGCATGTGAGATGACAATTAACAGGACCTAAAGATAGTCGCATAGTGTAAGGCATAAATTTGGAAATGTTATGTTTTTCACACGGCCGTGGCGTGCTCACGAGTTGGAAAACATCTTTTCTGTACACCGGAACAGAAACCAAAAAATGTTGTTTATCAAGCTGCGTTACATTGAAAAAAATTTCACGCAGGACAACGGCTGCGGGGTCAGCTAGTCGTTAATAAATAACAAGAACATAATCGGCCTAAGATGACTACCTTGCGGAATACCTGAAGAGACATTGATTTTATCTGAAAGAGTATCTTCAAATAACATTTGTTGTTAAGAAGATACCCATTGCAGAAGTCTTGGTTGAAAGTGCAGAAGATCGAGTTTATGGATTCGGGTGATTTACTTTATCGAATGAATGAAATTATGCTTGTGTTCCCTAAAACCCAATGATACATGGTTTACAAATTCAAGTAAATTTGTTCTAGAAGATTTCCCTTTACGAAACACGTGTAGAGGAGAAGAAACCAGAAGAGACATCAAAAATATTATATTATATAATGACTGTTTCCATATTGAAGGAAATATACCTTGTTTATGAGAGGAATGAAAAAATCTTTGTCAAAGGCAAGAATATTTTATATATGTTGCACTATTTTTCAAGAAGCATGTGGGTATCATAACTGTGCCATTATTAAAATGGTTTTAACTTATTTAGATTAAGTAAGACGTCTTCTTCAGAATTAATTGGATCGTTAATTGAAGTACTCGGACAGAGCACTTGCTGACAGAAAAACATTTTAGGAAAATTAGTTGTTTGACTTGAAAAATTAGGAAAACGGTTTTTATTTAAAACGGTTTCGGTTGGAAATAATTTGATTGTCACATGACATTATAGATTTGTATTTCATCGTGGAATTAGTCACCCACCTATGATTTCAGCCGTTATTTCCAAAGCCGGATGATACGAGTCCTCAGGTAGAACAAGAGGATTACACTGAATAACGAAACACCTTGAAGGGATATCAACGTATACTAAATTTAAGCATTTACCAAATTTATTCCGAAATAAAGTGATTTGGTTCAGTCCCAACTCGGACATTTCTTCCAAAAATTCGATTAAGTACGATCGATTTGCAATCTTACAATATATTCATCAATGTACTATATGTATGCATTATTTACTTTTCATAAATTCAAAATCCTCTTCTTATGTATGCAAGTATGCCCGCCGAGTACGCAAATGGAACTCAATGACAATTCGCTCGCGCCATAAAGGAGCATTCACGGGTATCACAAGCCTCTTGTTGAGCAGTGGAAAAGGAGACAATGCCGCTCAATTTCGTTCCTTTATCTAGGTATTTATACACAATTGTTCATTGCGCTTTGTTATGGCGCCTTGAATGTGAACCAATTGCATGTCAACGTTAAGGCAAGCCAGGCAGTTGACTTGTTCGTCAAAAGCAAAATTGTTGAGCGGCCCGCAGCCCTGAACCAAGGCAACAACCTTTGCCGAGTCGCCAAAAGGCAGAGCGGGTTAACGTTGCAGTGGGTAAAAATAAGAAAATAGCCGAAATCAAAAGGCAGTAAATAAGCGCAACGGCATATTTTCGTGGGAAGCTATCCTTTTCGGTCCTTTGTCTGTTTCAGTCTCCTTGGGAAACTGCTTGTTTACATTTATCAATGCAAATGAGTAAAAAGGAAAAGTATTAAATGAATAAATAATTTAAATACGAGATTATAGGGAATAATACTGCTTGCAATGCAAAAATGACTGCGAGTGAAAATGTGAAGCGCTCGCTTATTCAAATAGCTCTGTCAATGGCAATTCTGGGTTGTTTGCGGGTCACCAGTAAGTGCTTGATGCAAACAATCGGTTGCGGGAGACCCAGATACGGAGCATGAATCTAGTATATGGAAAAATACATATGTATCTGAAGACACGTAAACACAAAATCAAATACGCGAACAAGCAAATACTGAATAAGAGTACATGAGTTAAGTAAAAGAATTCGCCCTGCAAGATAAAGTTTTATTAATGAAATATGTTGCTTATATAACACCAACTCATTTTTGATGCATTAAAATAGTTTGTTCCGTAATGTTACACTTTATTTACAAATAATTTGACAGCTTTTGCACAACTAATTAATTTACCCGGCCTGACCCATTTAAACTGCGCGTCCAAGCCGAAACGACTACTTTTCTTCACATCCTAGTGTGTGTCTGCCAGCTGTTTGTTCACGATGGAATTATTGAACAGCAAGTTTTCTTTAAATTTTGTGTTTTCAATACTACGGAATCGTTAAAAATGTTCGAAAAGTGTTCTGGGAATTCATTATAGTCGGCCATGCACCTCTAGTAATCACGACGAAACCGAAAAAAATAAAGAAACAGCGCTTTGAAATCATCGTGCTAGCATCAGAGAGTTAGCAAAGAATCTTAGCATCTCTACTGGATCGACTCAACACTTTTATCCCAAAAACCATACCATTGCTAGAATCAAACCACATAAATCATTACTGGTGGCTTGACTTGGATTTATGAATATGACGTCCAACAATCTAGTGAATGGTGAAGCTTAAAACTAGTGTATGTACAATTGGATTCCGCGTTCGCATGCTTTTAATGTTATTATGCGCTAAGAAAGTTTGATTCCTAAAAAAACATGGACATGTTTTTTATCAGTCCTGGTCCAACCTGACCAGATGGTATACCAAGAATTGTATGCTTTGTAAGATACTACTCAGTGGTATAACGTTATAGATGATCTTGCTGGTAAATGAACAACAATTTAATATATTTTAAACAAAATCTATTAACAAGGGCTCGAATGAAACACTACAATACTTGACAAAGAACATTAAATATTCATTTCATTAATTTCTTATTTTACAAGTGATAGGAGATCCCTTTCTTAATTATATGGGCGAGAAAATCTTATAATCGGTTGGCATATGGTATAATCGTCAGTAATGTGTACCTGTTCGCTTTTCCGCTTCATTTATGGGAATATTCTCCAAAACAATTGGCTCCGAACGACCTTTCTGATTGGCGCTATAAACGACCAAATGCAGTGCTGGATTTGGATCCGGGTAGTAGTCCATTGAGGCCAAATCTAAAGCGAATAAAAGCAGATTAAATAAATGCAAATAACATATGTGCTTAAAATGAATTGGGGGTTTTAATTATGTAGACCTAAAATCAAGAAACTGTGGAAAATGAAAAGGTTTAATGTTTAAAACATTTCTACCATTTATTAGCAAAAAATTCTAAACCACAATCATAAATTAAGGTAACTTTCAAATATATTTAATGCATGTTTCTTCAATAAACCTTTACTTCGAATATTACAATTTACATTTGTATACTGAATGTGCGACTCTACGATTTTCTCTGTTAATGAACAGTCTCAGGAACCAAATCACATGATCACCTAATTACCTGCTGAAATTCGCACACACCCATTTCAACAAGGAGAACTCCGGGTTTTCAACTACGTCCCCAACTAGCGAGCATTCCGAAAAAGTTGCCATCAACTTGCCACCAAGTCATTAGTGAGTACTTGCCACAACAGCCACTTCAGAAGCCAACACGCACACCCAAATAAACTTGTATTTGTTTCTGCGCAACGGTAAAAGCAACTGTACGCAAATGTTGTCTGGCAACTTTGGTTGCTATTAGTAGTTGTTGATGTAAAAAGTAAATTAAATAAAGTTTTTTGCAGCTCCGTAGCCACTGCTGCAAAAGACAACATCTAACGAGGCGCATCAACAGTAACAAGACACAAGACACTGAGTACTGACTGTTGGAGTAGAAGCCACCGAAATCATCGAGTAGTCGCATGGAATAACAACTGTAGCAGCCACACATCAACCACCTACAACGATTTTCAAAAGCGACTTTGATCTTTTCACTCTATTTACAAAACCATCAAACGGTTAGTGGGTGCAACAAGATATTTGCACAGCAGTCACTCGCTGTAGGCGGACGAAGAGTGCAGCTGGTGGGTGAGAAGTGAAGCGTTGCGGAGGAAAGTGTGTGGAGGAGTGAAGTTGGTTGCGCTGCGCTGATATTGGCAGCTTACCGCGCTTGTCTAACTAATCGTGACTTTCCGCTTCGTTAGATTTTGCAAATAAACCTGAGGCAATGCCTGCGGGAAAACTGGCTTGCATTGGCATTGGCCTGGTTGAGTACATAAGGGGAAGACGGACGTGTAAAATGATGTAAGAGGGCTTTCAGCTAGTTTAGCTTCCAACAACCAGCAGCGAAAGCCAATAAACGCCAATAGATTTCAGCCAAAAATTGCGCCGCACTCTTTATCGATACGTCTGTTTGCAAAGTTGGTGAGAGCTTGATGGAGAGTGTGGCTCAACGTGCCTGTTTTTGTGCGCCAAGTAATAAAATTTATTACTCTGAAAATAGAAAAAGTCAACAGCAGAGAGTAAATACGCGCCGAATAGGCGAAAAGTTTGGCTCATTAACTCACAGCGACTCACAGCGGTGTAGAAAAATCAAAGACACGGTAAACGATTTGGGAAACTTTGACGATTGCGTTTTTGTCGCGCACACACAATTAGCTTCAGAAAGGAAAATAAGCCTAATGCGTTGAAGAACACCTAATAATAATAAATTACAACACTCTCAACTCGTTCGTTCAAACTCGTTCGCTAGTCACTGCTATCCCACTCACACTTTTCAACGCGTTGGCGCTGGCAACGGTAAAAGAAGTTCAGAGGTGTAACACAGATTAATCACTTCTTTATCAGAGCCATTAGCCGCACAATTATCAATAGTAAAATATATAGGAAAATCCATTTTTCTTATGGCTACCAATTAATATTAAGATGAAAAGGATTGATTAGAGGTTGGACATATACCACAACTTCGTCAGTACGCTAACAAGAAAATCTTCAGAATTCATACAAAGTTTGATTGCAAATACCACACCGATTACTCACCACTCAAGTCGATACGAAATATCGGTATATCAGCATAGGTGCTTGAGGTGTTTAGGCGCAGCTTCTTCGTTTTGGAATCGTACGCTTCGAGAAAGAATTGCTGCTGCAGACCTCCATCGTACCCTGGCATACATTCCAACTCCATTGTCGAATAAATAATGTTATCGTAGTTCTCGAGGTTGATGGTGCCACCGCCACCACCGCCGTCACCGTACCCAATCCCATCCAGGCCAAGGCCATGTCCATTGTCATTGCTGCCAACCAGGCTATGAGTAGCAATGCCATTGCTGAAACTGTACTCCATGCGCGAGTATTCGAAGTGCGGCGCATCCGCCGCGTGAGCTGATAAATGTATCTCACTTTGCAGAGCACTCGTTGTGGGCGGCGATAGCTCTTCATCCAGCTCAACGATGCCATTTAAATCTGCATCATCAACGTCATTGCCATCATCCGCATCGGCACCTACCAATTCGGCCTCCATATCGGCGTCAGCATCCACTTCGTCAACCGCCATGTCAATCTCGCCCATGTCATCGTCATAAGCAAATTTGTTGGCAAAAATCTCTGATGCCCGGCCACTTTCGTCCGAGCTGGAGGCGAGATCATTAATTGCGCGTTGCATGCCAATAACATCGATGTTGCGATTATCATTTGCAATGCTTTGTTGTTGCTCATGCTGCTGCTGTTGTTGTTGCTGGTGAAAGGCGGTGGCATGATTGCTTATTTCGGGCGCGCTGGGCGGCGCGTTGTGGCTGTTGGCTTTGGTGCTTTGCGAGCTCGCTTTGCCGTTATCACTGCTAGAAAAGTTGCTAATGTGATGACTGGCTTTATTGTGTTGCAAAAAGTGACGGTCGTTGGCGGCAGCCGCACTGCCCACCTCCCCGCCAACGTCCGAGACGACGGAACCAACGTTTTTGGCTGTCAAAGATTTGCGTATGCGCACCTTATCGAATGAGTTTGCACCGATCGCAGCGGATTCATTAGCTGCAGTGCCGCCGTCAGTGTGTTGTTGCCGGTTTGGCGTTGAGTTAATGGAATTGTCGGCTGGCAAGTGAAAGGTGCTGCTGCAGCCTTTGTGTGTAGTAGCAGCTGTACCAGAAGCTATTACGGCAGCTAAATCCCCACTTGTCTCGTCCACGTATGTTGGATGTTGCGTTAATTCGCTGGGCGCTGCAGTTGCGATTTCTCTTTTTGCTAGTCGCTGGGTTTGTGCTTTTGCCCTGGTTGCTTCCTTTTCCGCTTTCTGTGACGTATCTGTTGCAGTGGCAGTTGCTGCTGTTGCTAGCCTTAAATGATGGATTACTTCGCTCATCTCTTGTGAGATCTCACGTTTATGCGTGTTTTTTCGCCGCCAATTGTAGTATTTTGTTGCAGGAGTTTGTTTACTGCTGCTGTTCGTCGGTGCATTGCTGCCGTTGTTGATGGCAGCTGCCGCGCCAGCAGCAACTCTTGGCAATGATAAATTTGATTTTTGCCTTTTGCTCGCATTTATCTTCTTCTGCGTCTGCTTTGATGTTCGCTTTCTCGACTGCTGCTGCCGCAGTTCCTTTGTCGCCAGCGCCAGCTGGTATGCCTTCTTCTTTAGTTTGTACTTAGAAGCCTCGTTGTTTTTGTATTGTGTAAATGTTGCCGTTGCCGTTGCTGTTGTTGCATGCTCGTCAGCGGCACGTTTCAACCGATGTTTGTTGTCCGTTCGTGTCTTCGTGGGCAATCCATCAGTTTTGTTATTGATATACACCATTGTTGCCAGGTTGCCTGCGGCATTGGAGCCACCAGCTGCCGCGGCTACGCCTGTGTGTCGTGTTCCGGTGCTCTCATCGGCTGCGGAGCTGCGCGTTGCACTTGATAACGGCTTTTTGCCATAGCCAATTGCCTCGACATTCCCGGCGTCGGCTTTGGCGCCGCTTCCTGTCTTCTTGTGCTGTTCGTGTTGCTGTTGTTGCTGCCGTTTGAGTGCCGCCAGCGTTTGAGATGGTGTGAAAGATGTTCGTTTCTTCAGGTGTTGTAATTGCTGCTGTTCGCTGGGTTGCAGGCGCCGTGCCGGTTGGTATTGCAATTTCTTTTGCTTTTGCTCCGCAAATGAGGTTGCAGCTTTTTTCCTCATCTCCTGCGGCTGCTTATTAACAACATTGTTGATTTTATTATTGCCTTTGCTGCTGCTGCTGATTGCCTTGCTGTTGCCATTTCCATTGTGAATTTTATTACCATTGTTGCTGGCGCTGTTGTTATTGTTGTTATTGTTGCCATTGTTATTATGTCGCTCACGTACATACTCCGTATGCGGAAAATTTGATTCCTGTCGTCCATATTGTGCTGGCATCATCTGATTGCTATGCATTGTTGTCTGGTTCGATGAATTTAGCGAGGCAGAGGTCACCACATATGGACGCAGAGTACAGTTACGCAATGCTCCCGGCTTGGCTGCGCACATACACACAATGCATGGACGAATCAATGAAAATAGATGGAAAACAGATTATACTTTTTGCGAAATAAATTTATCAAGCATAACTCTATACTATTAATATTGTTGTTAGAATGTACATACGTACATATACCTATTTAGTAAGTGTGCTCGGCCTTCTACGACAGAATCTGATTTGAATGATATACATTATATATATACATAAAACAGATGCTGAAATAAATGCGAGATTTGTCGGGCTTAAGCGGTAGCTTGTATTGATAAATTTGAGTAGGCAAGCTTGGTTCTTCTAACTTTTATTCGTGTCGTAACTCAGCTAACTCAATTGATAGGAGAGTGACAGTATGAGGTGGACTGAGCTCGATCTGATAAGGGGTTGCATTTGGTTAAAAAAAATCGGTACTTTGCATTGTCTTATTCAATTCTACAACACCTGTAGAATAAGGTCCTAAATTTTCAAATTGATCCAAGTAATAGTTTCGGAGATACAGCCTTAAGAACTTGTGCGCTCGAGGCTAAGTGCGCCATCTTTAAACGTGCTTTTCTCGAAAATGTATTTCTGAAGACGGTAGGCAAGACTTCCCGAGTACAACTTAACCGATCTTAATGAAATTTTGAAGGATTTTTTTTCGATTACAAACTTTGCGAAATTTTCACTGAAATTTTAATAATTTTTGTAAAAATGTGTGCCGAAAATTCAATTTTCGGTTTTTTCCTTCGTCCAAAACGTATTTTTTCACTTTAGACGATCTTGTAAGGGAAATGGCGTCGCAATGGCCGAGTTTAAAATATTTTTCCAAAAATGTTCAGAATTTCTTGGTTGATAGTGTAACAGTTTGTAACAAAAAAAATCCGAATAAAATTTTTAATTTTTTATATGAAAATAAATGTTGAAAAAAGGAGGAGGAGGAAGCCCATATAACCCCTTAATTACTTAAGTCTGGACTGAGAGAGCTTGATTGGAAACTGATTCGAATTTTTATGTCTAAATACTAATACGACTCAAAATGACTACAATATTTTGAAAAGAGCTTATTTATTTCTTGCAATGATGAATTTTAGTTTCACAGATTTTCAAATAAAACGTGTGTCGAAATAAGTAAATATCATATATGTATAATAATCACAAATACATATATATTTACGTTATTGCACAAATTTAATATAAATGTGCCGAGCGCTGAGTAGTTGGTATGTCTCGGCTTCTAATGCAACAAAATACGGACTGTATGTATGTATGTATGTATTGACTTACCTGCTGGCACGACTTGGAATAGACAAGGCTCCGTTTGTTTGCCAATTGAATTTTGACCCCAGCATGCCAATGTTCCATAGTCCCGTTCGCCCTTCGGTGTGTATATTAATTCGCTTACAGTTTCTACTGTAAGAAAAGAGCAAACATTGAGTGTGTAAGGATGGCAAATATAATATATGTTCATATGTATATATGTATATATGTATGTACATATGTGAATATTAATAATTGTGTAATGCTGAGCATCTACTTTGTTGTGTAATGCCATGTAGGAGGTATTTCTAGTTTTTAGTGAAATTTCGAAATCAATTTAATTCTTATCAGTCAGTTGACTGTCATGTACAGGCATGCTTATTTCAGATAAGAGATTGTATATGAGAAATCGTAACAAAAAATACGCACAAAGCGTTTTCGGTGAATTGTGCGTGAGCTTTCGTAGCTAAGTGCTTACAAAACTTCTGGTATAAATAAACAAATGGTTTTCGTTCAAGAAAAATCTACTTGCAAACAAAAATCATCATTTCAATTAAACACAAGACATACTGGAATTAATTAAATCTTAGATATGAAACATATATGAAGGCATGTCAATGTGTGCGTGCAGATAAATGCACATGTATGCATGTGAGAAATATGTGTGATCCTTTTGTGTAATTTTTCAATTAAAACACCACATTTTCGCTCATTGAAATTTCAAGAAACATTTGCTACATTACCGTAAGTTTCGAAATGTGTATCATTTGTTTCGATTATTGTGCGGTGCACATCGCCGGTTGTTGTGGCCTCTTGTATCGTTGCATAATGGCCCGATGGTACTTCAAAGTGCTCACCGCTTGTCGAAAAAGTCCACTCGAAATCAATTTCCGGCGGATCGGAGTTAACGCGGCATGGTATCGGCACCGCCTCCTCAAGCGAGGCGCCAATGACAATCATTGTGTTCGTGCTGCAAACAGGAGCATCTGAAGAAAGCGAATGGAAGAAAGCTCGTATTAAAATAATTATATGCTTTGGTGTCTGCGAAGACTTTAAAAGAGGGGAAAAAGGTTTTACAGCCAAATAATAAATAGTTAAAAATTATAAAAAATGTTGGATTCGCAAATTTTGTGGCGGAAGTTAATTTTCGGAACAAGTTTGCCATTAGAGGTTATATTGAAGTATAAATCAGAAAAAGAAAACGTCCTCGGTGAAAGTTTTTTGAAGAGTCATTTTATTTAATAAATAAATATAAAAAATGTAAATTTACAAAATGTGTTGTACGATAATAATCGCCGATTCATGCTGAAAATTTTGTATTCCGTTGTTCCTGCAGCCGATTTACAGGTTCTTTGAAAAATGGTGTTTGGCTGTAAGGAAGATTTCTCTGCTCAAAATATTTCAAATTTAACAAACAAAAAAATTATTACATTTTTCATTCATTTTTCATATGGTTTTAGTAGTTAGTAATTTGAATACGACTACTTGCGCCAGAGTCATCTAAAACTCATCTAGCCTGGAATAATACCGCCATTTTTCTAAGCCGCTTTCAACTGCTTCAGGTTGCAACAAAGAAAAAAAAAAAACACGTTTCTTTCACTTTCAATCGATCATCTGCTTAATTCTTATTGTGGGCGCATACATACTCTACTCTACACATTTGTGTATGTACATTTTTGAAGTTATGCAATGCAATGTATAACATTGTGCATATGTACACACATCTTTTTAAGTACCTTGTGACGTTTGCAAATTTCCATATTCAAATACTCGTATGTTGTCACAATATCGCTGATAACACTTCACTCGAGCAAATATTTGCGCGCATAATTATTTGATATTAATATGTCAACGGTTTATGCAAAAAGTGGAGCGAAAACACACAGATATTTGTTGTTGGAAATATCGCACACTATTCATCAAAGTTGTTCCGGCGCTGTGGATAAATACGTTTACAGTTGTAAATTCAGTTGTAAGTGTGATTGTGTAAGCGTGTGTGCGTGTTCTTGTTACATGAGTGAGCCTTCTCCGATGTGCACTCGTGCGCACGAAGGAAAGAATCAAGAAACAAATCTTCCACATAAACTCCTACCATTATTTCCCACAATAGAGGCACACATACTAATACACATACGTTTTTGAATGTAAAATCATACATGCATGCTGGTTGTTGTAGGTTTTCCATCAGCCACGCTTATCCACGACCCACACGCGGGCACATAAGCGCAGCTACTTGTACATACAAGTATGTATGTATTTTTACGTGTAGTTTCGCCTCAGAATTTCGCTCGTCTATTAAATTCATGCGTTTCATTCCAAGCGATTGGGTTTGAAATTTTATTGCAACCGCTTGTTTGTAAACATAAATATGTGTATGCACCAATACATAAGCACATATATTTAAATACATGAATTTCAAGTTATCCAAAGTAATATATTGCACTGAATATTTCACACTAAAACTTATAAATATGTACCTACGTGTGTTTGTATTTGTTCAAAGTGTGTACTAACAAGAGGTAGCTATGTTGTTTGAACTGTGAAAAACAAGCAGCTTACGGCCATCTCTTGACCATGCCGTTATATTAAAAAAACCGAAGTGACTCCAAAAGGGGAAATATGAATATACTTATCCATTTTGGGAACAGCTGTGCGCCATAATATATACATATACATATGTATATGCAGCAATAAATACATATGTATGTGATTTTGGCAGAACTATTCACTCAATGTCATATGTATTTCGTTTTGAAAAGAAATAAAAGCGTTGTTATTTTGAATAATTTTATCATTTGTTTATGTATTGCCATTAATATAGAGCTTCCTAATACTTTTTTAATTCTTATCGGGTTTCCTACTGATAATAAAATTATTTTCATCATCAAAAATATGTGAAATGCATCTAAAAACGTATGTATATATGTACATATGTACATACACGTATACATAAATTAAAGCAGGTTGATTCACAGCGAGCTAAAAAACGGGAAACCCTCGTTTGCAGAAGAAGTTCTACGGATTGTGCTGAACAGCTTTGCCCAAGAGACTACGGGTCTAAAACCAGTTCCCAGCAAGCGAAATTTAGGGTGAAGTTTTTAAGGAATCATATAAACTTGTTCGTCAGTTTTTCAGACATGCGCATGAAATTTAATACGTACGTATTTAGTATTATTTTGATTATTTTTCGGAATCGGTTAGATCGTACAAATATAACATACATATCTCAAACAACCGATTATTCAGATTTTTTTTGAACTTCACCTTAAAAATCATGGGCTCGAATCCATAGACCTATAGTTTCTTAGGCAAAGAATGATAGCTAGAAACTTTTCCGCAAACTGATTTTATCGAATAAAGTTGACACAAAATTACGTGTCACGTTGTTTGTTCGCGATTGGCTCTTAAACTATACTAGAACCGATTTTGGAAAAATTTAGCACACCTTGTCCAGTTTGAAGCAACTTAGAAGATTGGATAGTCAAAACAATTCATAAATAAGAAATACAGTGAAAGCTTTATTAAGCGGACAACTCTAATAACCGGACAGCAAGGCTGGTTCGTCAGTGTCTGTTTATGGGAGAGTTCACTGTATATATTTCTAAACATATGAATGTATTATGTATTTTTTTCAAATTTATTGCAGTTTCAATTCCAATAAATAATAAATAAATAATATTAATATATGAAAATTTATAATTTCATTTTTGTTTCGAAAGAGTTGCGCATTTTCTTCTTTCCCTTTAACCATATTCTCCAAACAGGAGTTTCAAGCTGACACTAAAAATTCGATATACATCGGTAATATTTGAGTTAATCAATGCTTGCGTGCCTGTGAAGTATGTCCATTGTACACATATTATTTTGTATGCCATGTGCCCACACTAGTGGCATTGTTGAGGGCACTCAACATGTGTGCTTTTCATTAACAAGCCGTTCATAACTGGTGTAAAATATGCTCCCGCCAATAATTGTGCACTGGGAGAAAAAATGCTTACATGGCTGGGCACACACAGCCGCTTGAGTGTAGTGGTGAGTGTGTGTTTACATTCGGCGCGGCAGGGCGACGAATTGAATTAGAATGTATCGTCACATGCGCATTGTTTGTTTTCAATTACGCTAATTATGCAACAGCGTTAGTAATGAGAGCGTTTATTACCAACGGATGTGCGCAAGTGTGAGTGCGTACGCCGAGTTGGCTATTGAAAAGCACAGTCGTGCACTTATCTGCAACATCTGATGTGTTTATTACTTGTCTTTGACAAACAACCATTCAGACAGTGCATTAATTAGCTTGCAATGCACTTTAAGTAATTTGTCGCACATTCGGGTTTGTTACCTCCGATTTGCACTCTTGCTGCTAAAGTTAAAAAAGTACAAAAATCCGTTGAAAGCCCTCAAAAGCGTTCAATTATTCCTTAAATTTGTTTATTTCGCATTTTTGGATAGAAGTCGGACGGGGCGTATGAGCAACTTTTTTAGCAAATGCAGCAGTTGGCAATGAGTGTGTGTAATGTTAAGTATAGCAGAGATTTTAAACGTAAACGTGTTGATATTTCTGCTCCGCCCGCGCCACAGCGTTGCTTATTTGTTATCACTATAAACAAAATGGAATAATAATATGACAGCCATCTTTCCCACTCCGCAAATGTTATTCTATTTACTATAACCATATTCATATGCAAATATTTGTCCGTATTTTAGGCGTTTCTACTAATTATGTTTTTAAATACAAGTATTAATTAATTCATTAGTCGTGAAAAATAGCAGTAAATTAAAGCAGAGCTTTGCTGGTATTTTCTGTTCATTACCTTCATTTAGACAGTATGAATTAGCTTGCTATCCGAAGGTAATCAATTGGGGACTATAAATTTTATGCAATTCATTTGTTTATATTTCGTTTTTCAAATTCATTATTGCTCCAATAATAAATGTAGGTATGTATGTATGTATGAAATGTAAGTTGTAGGTATAAAATATTTTACTTTGAGCAATGTGCATATGTATTTAGCACAATTCTCGAATAATTTGTTTAATAACGCGATAATTCAGACAAAAATTAAAATTTTTGCTAACACAGTTTGATAATCTGATGAACAATGGCAGTTGTAACATAATATTCACAATTAATGTAAAAGATTTGTAAGTTTGTTATTTCTAAAATCGCGGTGGAGGGAATTAGGCTGCTAGATACTATATTAGGTATTATTATACTCTCGCAGCATGTGGCTACAGAGAATAATTGTTTTGATCATCGAACAGTTTTTGGCATCGTCTAAAAGTAATCGAGTTAGAGATAGAGTTGTACATATACATACATATAAATGATCAGGATTATTAAAAGAGTTGAAATCAAGTGACTGTCTGTTCGTCCCTCTGTCCGTTTCACCGTGCAAGCGATAACTTGACACATGTGTTCGTTGGCTTCTAAAAGAGGTCCGTATTGCAGATGGGCGCAATTCGATCACTGCAACTAAGCACTTAAATAAGATACATGACTCTAATTTGCTGCAGGGGATCGCAGTAACGAGAAACACCTGCTAAATTTTTTTTAGTGCACTTGGCTCCGCACTAACGGTTTAAAACGCATATCCTCCAAACTGATTAACCAAAGAAGGTAATAACTATCTCCATATATCGATTTTGTTGATAACTACCAGAAGTGCGATAATTTATTGAATAAATTCACCAGAAGCCTCAAAGCCCTAGATGAAAGGAAAAGCTTTATTGAAGCCGATGTAAAAATGAAAAAATGGGTGTGGCACCCCTACTTTTTGGGTGAAATCCTATATCTCTTGTAAATAACTTGACCAAAGTTTGTGGTGTGGGCAAGGTCGGATGAGAACCACGGATCATTTCTATATAACCACTTGATTCTTTCACTTTCCAGTATACAAGTCATTCAAAAAACATCAAGTTATCAAAATAAAACAATTAAAGCAAGAAGTGTCTTCATCTTACGACCAAAAATTTTCGAAACCGCAATGGCTATTTTTTCACAGAACATATCGGTTAATACGCGAGGTCAATCTGAGTCTGAAATTCGGGCAGAATTTTATTGTTGTGACAGCATGCCGTTGTGTCGAAAATGTGACATCAAAATCGGGTCAATACTTCCCTTAGCCTTATGTATCCAATATCTGGGAGAGTCCAAACAGTCTTTTCGTATCTCTAATCAAACTCAAACTTATTTTTTTTTTATATTTATACTAATAATTAAATAAACAAATATAACGCATTTTGGCCACTTTTTCGCTAGAGACATTATTCCATAAATCGAAATTTCGAAATCTCCAGAAGGGGTGTCAAAATATTACGAGTTTCTTCATTATTTTCACTCATTTTTGAACAGCTGTGACTTTTTTCAATTTTCCCGATTTTGTTTTTTTTGGTTAAATGAAGCTTAAAATCTCACCTTTCGAACACTATATGGTATGACACAATGTGATTGGTAGCACTGGCGATATACGACTGCAACGACATCTATTGACCAAATACGAAAAGACTTTTTCGACTGCTCAATATAATTATAAAACAAATATCTTCGAATTTCCGCATTAACTTTATTCCGCATCTATCGCGCATTATATATATATATATTGAAAATCTTAATGGCATTCAAAAAGAATCTCTTCCACAATACAAGTGTTTCTTCTTGCCTGTGATGGTAAATAATGGAGGCAATACTTCATACCTTCTGCGGAATCTTTATATGTATGTGGGACCGACAGACGAATGCAAGACAACTAGAAGTGGACGTAACTTTTAACACTCACTAAATGCGGCAAACTTGACGAACAGAATAACTGAAAGACGAAGATAAGAAAAAAACGGACGGTTGCGCGTACTTCGAAAGGGGGCAGTCGATATATGGTCATCAAATCTATAAGACCATCTGTAATATTTTATAATAAATATAAATCAATTAAAACGAATCGACTTTGACGAAATCTACATGTATACCAGTGTGAGAGTCTAGGCATTGCACTTCCTTGTTTTTGGAAAATTGTGTCCAATCAGAATTCTATTTACTTGGTTTATGGAATCTCGGCAATGCTTAAAATATTTTATTTCGCCAAAATGGGAATATGGAACCACCAAATGGCTGCCAAAACTGTATAAATTCATTAAAAGGACGGAATAATAATTTTAGAAGCAATCAAGCTTTTGTAGCAGTTTGAATGACTAATTCAAATGTACAAGTATATTAGAAATATTCGTAAATTAGCTGTACATCCGCCAAAGCTATAAATGAATTGCGTTTTAAATATATTTTACAAATTTTCCTTTATTTCGTTTACTGAACTGCAAATTTCCGGCACATGTGTGTTGAACAAAATTTATATGGACACGCATGTGGTTACGTTAGTAGAAGCAAAGAGAGAGTTATGGACTAACGTTGTGATTTTACACAACTCGATGACCAGACATGGCATATTAGGTTTATTGCCACAATCGCTTAGCAAAGTACCATAATTTTTAACGAAGGTTGGGTGAATTCTAATGTTACCAACGCACATGCAACATTGGAGCTTGGGTTCTCAGATATAACGATATAAAACTGCTTAAAGGTCGTTGATCAAAAAAAAATTGTACAAAAATGAAATTATTCTAATTTAATACTGGATTAGTTTTATCTAATTGATTTTCATATATGTACACAAATATCTCCCAATTATATAGAACACTCTGATTGTTATCATCAGAAAATGAAGATGTCCATCGGAGGTATACATATTCCACATTTGTTCCTCTAAAATTTTTCTACATTTACTAGCGTTATATAAGGCCACCTCAAATATTCCCAATTCGAGTGAACCTTGCCTACCATGGCTAATAGATAGCTTTTAATTGAGTGTTAGTGAATGCCATTGACCTCTGCCGCACGCGTTCGACCCCAGCCAGTAGTGCGGGCAAAGCGGCACATAACCGTGTATTTATGAGCTGACAATTGTTGCTGGAGAATAATTTATTGTCATTGCCATTCATTCGAACGAGCGCGGCGTCTAAACGCCTGTAATAGTCCTTCGGAAATGCAATCGAATGTGTCACCACTCCGGACGCATTTGCGTTACGCGTGACAGCGTGCTTTGCATTTCTAGTGACACTCGCAATCGCATGCAAATGCAGCTTTGGCGGGTCACGCGTACTCTTTCACTAATTTGATGTCGAATTCGCATTAGTTGCCCCCAAGCGCATTAAATTATTCATAAAACGTAAAATGTGTTTGAGAGAAAATAGTTGATTTTACAATGATAAAAATCGGAAAGCACTTACAGCGTATACGCAAATTCACCAGCGAGCTCTGCGTCTCGCCGCGGTCGTTGGCCGCCGCACAAGCGTAGAAGCCGGCGTGGACGCGTGCAACGCGCTGCAATACCAGTGAACGTGTGGATATGATGATGCCCCACGATACGTTCTGGGTGACCGGGATGCCCTGAAAGAGAACGATAAAATAGAATTATATTAAACATTTTTAGAATTATTATGGTTTGACATTTAAATTTGGATTTCTGGATTTAACTATTTATCGCGAGGGGAAAAGTTTGCAGATTTTGAACATTATGTTTTCTGAAAAGTGAAAACTGTACTAAAATAATTAATTAAAACCTAAGTGTAGAGTTGTTAAGCTCTTAGTGTCTATTGAAACATATCTCAATTTTCGTCCAACATAAATATTTGAACAAATTTCGGAAATATTGTTCGCAGACAGGTAAACAAAAATATGTTAGAAAGGAAATTTTTGCCAAAAATTATTTCCAAAACAGTGCACATTATGACACAAAAGTACCCGGAAATTGTAAATAAAGCGCAAAATATTTAATATTTATTTTGTCGCCCTCAAAATCATGCATGCCAACGATTTTTCTAGTCCTCGAAACACTTTTCATAAGTACTTTTTTGGATGGCCTTCAGATCCTTCATCGAATTTCATCTTTTCGATCGACTGAAAACGGCTTCCACGGAGCGGCAATTTCAGTTTGGAGAACAGAAAAAAAATCACACGGAGCCAAACCTGGTAAATACGATTGTTATCGATGGTATTCGTTGGCATCAAATTCGGACACAAATTTCGACTTATCGGGCCGACTCGAGCAAGAACGCGTTTTATACCCAAAATATCCACCAAACTCATTTGAATGGACTCGCGAGAGATCCCATCTCTATAAAACTTGCCTGACGATTTTCAAGCACCATGTCCTTCACTTTTTAATATTTTCGTCAGCTGAAGAGGTCGAAGGTCATCCAGAACGAGACATGTCTTCAACGATCTCTAGACCATCTTTGAGGGCTCTCTACCACTCGTAGACTTACATATGTTCTTGCATCACCAAAAAATTTGGTTAGAAATACAAAATTTGACATAAATTCTTCGTTCGGTATTTTCTATCCATTGTAAAAATCGCAACGACTGCTGAGGTGTACCGACTTAAGCAGCTACTGTGAACAAACTGGGTGACAGATCGCGCTCATATTTGCCATATTAATTGAGGACAGTCCTCCCAACTTAACAAAATAAACTTTTTTGAAATATCATTTACGAACTTAATTATAATTTTCGGTTGCTTTTTTGTACCAATGTCTAATAAAATGCGCGTTAAAATCGAATTTCTGCACGAAAATTTTACACTTTATCTCTTGTGTTAAAAATATTCGGATTTTATATTTAGCCATACATACATATATTCTCAAAGAGGAAATTATGCCGTGTTGTAAAGTGAACGAGTGTAGATATAACGGTATTCATGCTTGCGTTATATAATTTTCGTTTAGCTGCCTCTTCCCAATGGCTCCAAAATGGAGCATTTATACTTTGTAAATAAAGACCGAACCGAAAAAATAAAGCAATAAAACAAAAATAATAACACCGAAAAAACAGCAATGCAAATATTTATGGCAGGAGAAAAATATAGAATATACCGCGTGAACCCACAACACCAAAAATGTGGGACTTGTATGCAAGAATGCTCTCATTTCGTACACATTTTATACGAATTTAAATGTAGTTTTTGGATTATAAAATTTATTAATTTAATATATTATTAAACTCACTTAACTTATTATAACTTTACATTTAGTTTTTGGTTTATTAAGTTCACAATTTTCACAACTTATTATAACTTCAATTGTCAGGCAGCGGCTTGTCTGCCACTTCTGACTACTTCTGTACCACGGATAATGGGATACCCAACTTATTCCAGTGTGAGAGCGCCTCAAAATAAGCGTTTTCATAACATTTTCCATTGTGGCCACATCGAACAAAATAAGAATTTTTGGGCATTTAAATTAAAACACCCAACATTTATTACGATTGCAAATTATTATATATTGGACTTTTAATATATGGCGAAACTATTTAAATCCTTTTTTATGATTTTATGATATATTAAAATAACTTACTTTTGATCTTTCAATACTTAATAAGGTGAATTAAGCCTGTTCGTTCTCAATTAATAAATGTTTTTAATCATTTGTAATTGAAATATAATTCTACTATGCAAAATGTTTCATGAAATATATTTAAATTTCGCATTTTCTTTGATTTTCATTGTATAAATTTTCATTAGCGATCTTGAACGGCGGCAACAAATTCCTCCGTTCACATATATTTTTGGTATAATTTCAATCTGGCCGTTCTAGTCATTCCCATTGCAAAACGTCAAAATCTACCCAATCCAGTCAACTGTCAAAGTTCAGTAGGTGAGCGGTTCTCACATTTCCAGTGACAGGAGAGTTGGGGATCCCTTTATCTCTGTCTGTACTTCTGTGCCAAGAATGATTCTTGCTACTATGCCCGACTATACAGTTCGAATATTGTTCGAGTGTTGTTCGAATTGAGCATATGTTCGTGAAGTTTTAGGTCAGAGGTGCATTTAAAACGCACGTCCGCTGCGTGTGGACCTTTGACCCACAGGTTCCACTCCCACATTTATATGTAGTTGCGAAGACTGTGGTATGAGCATTAATTTTTTTTAGGAAACTTTGGATTCTACGCGATCTCAGCTTCAAAACGTGTTTTAAGTAGTGGTCACGACTTTGGCGAATTACGGCGAGATATGTTCGAGCACTTGCGGTACAACGCTTAATATTTCGAAAAGCCCAAGCGACTATTTTTTAAGTTGATCGATAGTAAGACTTCTAAGTCTCTCATAACCTTTCTGTGATTTACTGGGAGTGTTACAGCTGGAACAGAGTAAAAGCTATGAGCAGCTGGCGTGTGTGCGTTCGTACACAATGTAGTGGCAGCACTGTTTGGTTATTGTTATGTTTTATCACTCTTTGTTTTCTTGCAGTTGTTATTGCTTGCCATTTGGTCGGTATGGTTTGTGCAAATAATTTTTGCATGCGAGCAACACCACAAATAAAAGAGTAAATAAATGCATAAATACACGAACTCAAATGTATTCACATAAATATGCATGAAAACACACACACATGTTCACATGAGCGCATGCGTGTGTGTGTGTGTGTGTGTGCGAGTAAAACAAATAAACTTGTAGGTGCAGGAAAATATTGAAGCAACAAAGAAATGTGAGATGTGAAAACATTCTCAAAAATAAAAACAAAAAAACATAAAGATGAGTAATCGTACATTCCCATACAAACCCTTTTAACACGCTTGCTTACTGGCAGGCAAGCGAGTGAGTGTGTGCAAGCACTCAAATGGATACGCATAACCAGCGGCCACTGGATGTGCGCGGGAGTGTGCGCCCTGGCTGGCAGCGCTGGCAAGCGACTCGAGTGGCATACGTGCACATCCGCTCCTATCTTGCCACAGTCAGCTGCTCACACACACACACACATACACGGGCGCGCGGTGTCTGCGCCGGTGTGGAGCGTATGGCCCGGTCTGCGTTGCCTTCTTTCATGAAAATGCACTGGAAATTTGTCATAAAATGAATAATAACTGCATTTATATGAGCTGCTTTACCCGCAAGCAAAATGTGAGTAGTTATTTTACGACAAAAACAAATAGGAAACAGCCACGCTCGAAATGTGAGCAGCTTACTCAGCTCGGTGGGTGTCGGTTAAATTGCATGCACCGCAGTATTTGCGCCTTTTTATTATAATGCTTTTTTTCTATTTCTTTGCGGTTTCATTGCTGCGCATGTGGGACTTGCAATGATTTGCCATTGTGTGTCACAATCCGCACTCATACACACACACGCGTACATATGTGTGTGTGCATGCCTGCATATCCATAGTTTTCTTCACCCTTTTGTATGCTTTTAATGTCCGTACGCTTGTGCAAAAGCAATTTCGTTGCGGAAAATTTCGTGATTTTGAGTTATTTCGGCAATGTATATTTATAAAGTGTAAGTGCTTTAAAAGCTTTTTATCACTGAGTGGCTTACCATGCCCAAGGTGATTTATTGCTTATTGAGTTTCAAGAAACTGGTGTATAGATTAATAAATGTTGTGCTTTACTACGAAACCATGCAAGTGCAGTGCATAGTGCTTAAAACAACAAAATTTTATTAAAAAAACGGAAAAATGGAATAAAATTTTTCGCTTTGCAGGTTTTTAAAAATTAGTGTTTTTTTTTAAATGTTGCACTTGTATTTAAATCACACATGGTGTGAAATAAAAAAAAAACATAAAAACTTTTTTTCATATTACAATGGGTTAGAACTTTAAACTTAACATCATAAAACTTTAAATCGGTACATCAAATGATTTTTGGGTTAGCAACATTTAAAGAGTAACCACTCAGTTTAATCAGTTCTATAATCTTTTTTTAAGGGGTTACATGGGTTTACAGGTTTCAAAAATAAATTTATTGTCTTATGAAATTCTACGACATCTATAGAATAATGTCCTAAGTTTTTAAATTGATTTGAGTAATAGTTTCGGAGACACAGCCTTGAGAACTTGTGCGCTGGAGGCTAGCTAGGCTAAGTCCGCCGTCTTAAAAGCGTTTTTCTCGAAACTGTGTTTTTAAAGTTGGTTGGCAAGATTTCTCGAGAACTATTCAACCGATTATCATGAAATTTTACACAGGTCTTTGAGATATCATTTTTAAAGACTTGGATGAAGGATTTTTTTCCGATTTCGAATAATTGAAAAAAAGTTCCGAAATTTTCACTAAAATTTTTATGTTTTTTCTGAGTTCTAAGTTAAGGTTTTAACTAAAACACCTATTTTTTCCTTATATATGATCCTGTAAGAAGTTTTTCTGCCAACACGGGGGCATTTTTTTTCTTTTTTCCCAAGGGTCGCTGAAAGTGGCATCACATTGGCCGGATTAAAATATTTCATTCCAAAAATTTCAGAATTTTTTTTGTTAATAGTGTGTGTCTGTATAAAAAACTCTAATAAAATATTTAATTTTTGATATGCGAAAAAAATTGTTCAATAAAGGCTGTTTTTTAGCCGAGAAAACACATGGAACCCCTTAAACGCGTTCTTCTCGAAACAACATTTTGTTATGTACATACACAGAAAAGTTCGGAATCGCTGCAGTAGTTGAAGACTTTGTTTCCTAGCGCTCGAAACATCAAATAGTTTTATCTTTTAAATCTTCCTTTCTATTCTTAAAATACAATATGTAAAAAACTAGACTTGCAATTTTAAAACAATTGATACAGTAGGCTTTTCTCAGTCCTAAAATTCGACTTTTTAGGCTTTTCTGCTTTATAACACTTCCATTAACTTAAGTTGTAGCGTAAGACCTATTGAGAGAGGATTTATCCTTAATCGTTCTGCAACGTATTGCAGTGTAGGAAAGCGCCTATATAAGGGTACTCATAAGTATGAGTTGGTGAATTAGCATAAAAATATTTTAAAATCCTTCATTCTGATTTTGGAGAATGATGGTTTTATAAAGATCATATCGAAGGTGGCACCGAACTCAGCTGAAAATTTTTGCTAGAAAAATTTTTTATTCGAGGAATATTTTAAACAAAGGAGTAAGCTCCTACGCTATTCGATGTAACCATCCCTTAAATTGCAATTTTGCTCAGCCTAGTCCACACTATACTATACGCCTTTGAAGTATGCGAATAATGGAGTGACCATTCTACATTCTCACAATAAAATTCGTCGAAATTTTTGAGTAAAATAATAAGAAGAGCGCAAACTGTGAGGAATATACAACATTCAGGCTCAAATTATATACCTTGATTGAATGAAACAAATATCATTGAATTAATAAGAATTTCACTCACATCATGTGACCATGTGATACGATGCTCCTTCGGATTAGCTTTTATGTGGCACTCGAAGTAAACATCATCGCCTTCCTTAATTTCGTCCGGTTTGAGTGTTGAGCCCAGTGATAGTGTCACTTGTGGTGGATCTGTTGGGCGGACATATACGATAGAAGTATCATGGAGTTTTGGTTTCGTGTTGGTTAATGGCAATCCCGCGATGGCAAGTTATTCCAGACGAAGCAAATAATTGGAAAAGAAGGAGAAAAACGATTTGTTCATAAAATAATTTCTTCCAAGTATTGTGGTTTTCTGCAATTAAGTACCGTTAGTAATTATTGTAATCATAAGGTTATAATCATTAATACAAATGAACCCATGATAAAGAAAATACAGAACGAAATATGTATAAAATATTAAGATAAAAGCTCTATTAAACTTCTGTATTAACTTTGTTGCTGCTTTTTATCATTTATGCAACTATTCATTCATATAATTAAAATCTTGCAGACCACATATGAGGCGCTTACATGTAGAAGAAATGTTTGAAATTTTTAATTAGCTAAATGACAAGAAGAATTACTTTCAGCTTGCATGCTCGGCTCTGCGTTGCCAACTTAAAAATGTTGGGTTTGTTTTCGGCTATTTTTGTCGGTTTTTTTCGGTTGAGACTGTCGGGTAACTTTTTGCTGTCACAAACTTTTGCTGCAGCACGAAGTTTTTCGCAGTTCCACAATAGCTCTTTTAGCTTTTTTAGTGTTTGTGCGAACGGATTATAGTCGCATTTAAAAGTTAAAGTTTTAGTTTCAATACAAATAGTGCAAAGTCAGCCGAGGGACATTTTTTAATTTAATTATCTCTATGATTGCTATTGCTGCACTAAATAATTATGCTCGTAAGGCTAACTTATTGGAAGCGACTAACTGAGATGGCGAGACAAAATAGACAAAACTGTCTTGCTTCAGGTAAGGTTTCAGTTAATTTTTAAATTGAGAGCTTCAAAAGAATACCTGAAAATGTTCTTTAGAAATTTAACTAAACTTGCCCTTGGTTAATTCCCGAGCATTTTAGTTGGTATAATCAAAAAAAGTCTGCACATAAAAAAGTCAATACAGATCGAGTGCGGATTAATTGATCGAGTCATAAAAATTAGCAGTTTTTTTACAGATTACGCGTGAGTCATATTGAGCTGTCGTGATATTTTTGTTTAGTTTGGCATTTCATCATGGAAGGACTTACGTTTGAACAAAATTTACAAATCGTTCAACTTTATTACAAAAATTCATTTTCTCTAAAGAATGTGTTCCGCGCTGTTCGCTAAACTCATGTTAAATATAATCGGCCTACTGAGCGTACTATTCGCAACAATATAACCAATCTCTAAATCCCGAATTTATTATTGGATAATATTCGACCGTATAGATTACGTCCAGCACGCAGTAAAGGAAAGCTACGGCTGCTATACCTAAGAGTGTACAAGAAGTCCGTGGAGAGTCGACTCGGCGGCGCTCATAGCAATTCGGACTGACATATGGAACGACTGCATTTTACGTCGAGACCTTAAATTGAAAGCATACAAAACACAGCTTGTATAAGAACTGAAGCCGCTCGATCTCCCCAAGCAACATCGATCCCTCTATGTGCGCTTGAAAAGTTCTAAGAATATCCGACAATTTCGAGCCAAATTTTGTTCAGCGATGAGGCCTATTTCTGTCCCAAAGTGTATGTAAACAAGCAAAATTATCATATTTAAGACGAAAAGAAACACGAAGAGTTTCAAGAGCTGTCATTTTATACAAAAAGAAGAGCAGTTTTGTGTGATTTGTAAACCGGTGAAATCATCGTCCACATTTCTTCAAAAATGATGCCGATGAGATCGTAACCGTCAATGGCGACCGTTATCGCGCCATAATAACCGACTATTTGCTGCCTGACATTAAAGCGCGTAACCTCGGCGACATTTGGCTTCAACAAGAAGGCGCAACTTCCCACACATCGCATCAATAAATGGATTTATTGAGAGAACACTTCGGTGAGCAGATAATTTCTCGTTTTGGGCCGCTCGATTGACAATCAAGATCGAGTGATATCACACCGTTAAAATTTTTCCTGTGGGGATATGTAAAGCCTAAAGTCTACGCGGACAATCCCATTTCGATTCAGGCCTTGGAACAAAGCACCACGCGTCTCATTCGCCTGTTACCAGTCGAAATGCTCAAAAGAGTTATCGAAAATTGGACTTAACGGATAGATCATCAGAGACGCTGCCGCGGCAAACATTATTTGACAAAAAGTTATGAGAAAATTGTCTATCTTTCAGTGGAAGTAAAAATTGCTTTTTACGAGCTGTGGATTGCAAAGGGACTTTTGAAGCATTTCGTGGAGATATCCTTAAAAAGTTTGCCCAAATTTAAAAACAATTTCCTTATTACCTTTTCGACATTTACGTATTACGCGGGACACACAAACATGCAAAAGTTTGGCTGTTTATTTGCCCCTCTGCGGTAACCATGGCCAACGCGCTGATCAATTTATTTGAGTAGAAAAAGTTGTAGGAAGATTGCAAATATAAAATTATTTGTGGTTATGCATGCGAAATTATTTTAGCGATGAAATATGAGCAGTCCGCTGGCTTATATATTTTCCACCTTATCGCAGGTTGTCAGATTGTTTTGGGTATTTGCGTTGTTTTGCGTAATTTTATTTGTAAACTTTTCAAATTTGGCACACGTTTTACTATGTGCGTACTCAAAGTACTTGCAGGTGCAATAAATAAAAGACACAAACCGGAAACTTTTTGGCAAATAATGTACGGA
This sequence comes from Bactrocera tryoni, assembly GCF_016617805.1. Classification (NCBI taxonomy): domain Eukaryota; kingdom Metazoa; phylum Arthropoda; class Insecta; order Diptera; family Tephritidae; genus Bactrocera; species Bactrocera tryoni. The sequence continues at coordinate 88,049,943 of NC_052499.1, forward strand.
GTGAATATCTATGTATATATTTACGTACAACGAACGAATTTATAAATATGCTTGATTGCAATTGAGGGCTCGTAAACTTGCCAGCAACAACGGTATCGTTAAATACGCCAGCGCTACATTTTGGATGGCTCACTTGAATGTGTCATTACATGCCAAGGTGTACAAATAAAGATATTTGCTAAGTTTGAGGGATGGAAGTGGAAGTTTCAGTTGTGCTTTACTTCCATAGATTACAAGGAATTATGATAACTAGTTTTCATTGAACTAACGAAAATGTAAAGTGAATTCAACTCTAGGAGGCAACAGCTTAAGACTCTTAATTGTGAGAAGTTCAACCACTGAAAGAAAAAAATAAGGTACTTCTACTGGAAAATATATGGAACCGTTATTAGCGGACTGTTATGAAAAGTATTACACACAGTGAATTGAGTTGGAGCGTTGGAACTCTTTCTATGCGCTCACATTTATATTCAAACCAAATATTGTATTTACTCAGCACATTCGTGCCTGTAACTCTGCCAGCACACCTACACACAATCTGACCGTTATGCCCACTGGTTGAACACACAAACCCCTCGGACCACAGCCAATGTATATTCTCGTTTCGCGCATTCGAATAAAAATCTGCATATTTTTGTGCTCCCCTGTTTGCTTATTATTTGTTGTCTGTTTGTCACACCGTACAATTCATTATTTATAACCGTTTTCGAAGAAATAAAACTTTCATAGCTTTCATCATGGCATGTGCTCGCTGTGCTGAAAGCCATTGGCAATGCCACAGCATGGGCGCTGGCGGAATGACAAACGGTCGTGTGAGCGCCCGTCGCACAAGAACTTGCTCCTTACACCGAACGTGTCTGCATTAGTATGTACATACATACATATGTTCCAGAGGGAGTGACAGCGCTTGTGTAACTTCGCCACTTCCTCGTCCTCCCTCCCCCTCAACAACACCGTGCTCGCGTGCTGTACTCGCTTTTACTGCTACGGTCATAAATTTTCTATTTAAGTCTGCATTTCAATAAATTTATGATTATGTTTAGAAAAACCTATACATTCATTAAATTACACACGTATGCGAGCACACACACATACATATGTATATGTGTGAATGGAAATACAAGTGAGTGTGTGAATATGTGTGGGAAACAATAAAACAAGCGCTGACAACTTTATTGAATATCATATGAATATATTCATAAACATACACACTGCGACACAAAAGTGTCTACGCGTATAGGTGGGCGTGTGGTTGAGTGGGTGTGTGGACTCGAGTTTCTAAATTTGCCGAAAGCGTTTTAGTTTTTTGCTACTTTTGACATTGCAACCGTTAGATCCTATCAAACTCGTCGGATTTTCAACCTTCGAAAGTCGGCGAGTTGGAGTTTTGACATGTTTGCGGCTTAGATAATCGAAAAGTGAAATTTACTGCGGCGTTATTATGTCAGCAGCCGGCTGGCAAGGTGAATTGTTTGCACATTTTTACCGAAAGCATGGCGGAATTTTGCACAGCAAATAATTTGGATTTATTGTGAAACTTTTCCCATTTGTAAGCCTGAAAGAATCGTATTTGTGTGAAATCGATGTAAATGCAGCGAAAACTTCGCACACGAGGAAGCTGCGCTCTCTTATAAAGCAATATATAACTTATAATGAACTTGAATCAAAATGCTTCCATAATAACTATATTCTTTGAGCTACTTTTTGAAGGGGGGTAATTGATGCGGATTTTAACCAGCTGGCCTAAAATTATTTTATTTATTTATTTAAGAATTTGCGATAATTATTTGGTTATTTACTTTACATTACTTAAAAGCGAAATTAATTCATTAGCAATTCTACTTACATATCACATTTAGCGAAATGGAATCCTCCATTGCGGAGATGGGCAACCGCGGATTGGAGCCTGCACACTTCAGCAATGTGCCGTCGTCTTCGGGTTGTGGATGGAAGGATAGCGTGGAGAAGACTCTGCCGTTGCTTTGTGTCGTTGTTAGCTAGGAACAAACAAAATATAAAACAAAAGCAAATTTTTCAGCAAAAATTTTAAAAAATATTTTTGAATTATATTCACATATAATTTTATATTAGAAAATATTAAAGAAAAAAATATTTTTATTAACAAAAAAAAAATTAAACAAAAAATTTAAGACACTCACATTTTAAAATTTTTTAAGACTAAATTTTTTATATCAGAAAAATTAAAAAAAAAACTTTTTCCAAACAAAAAAAATCAGGCATTAATAATATTCATTTTATACAAATATTTAAAGCGATTTGTTTTTCAAAACAAAAATTTTCGATTAAATTTTTCATATAAAACTTTATATCAGAAAAAATTAAATAAAAATTGTTTTAAGATTCCATTTTTTATATTGGAAAAAATAAAAAAAAAAATATTTTTTGAAAAAAAAAATCAGTAAATATTTTTTTATAATGTATTCATATAAAATTTTGTATAAACAAAATTAAGGAAAAATGTTTTTTTAACAATGTGTATATTCACTTCTATATTCTAAATGGGTCTGACTCATGACAATTATATAACATATATGTATATCAAAAAAAAAATTTATTTATTCATATTTCTTTCTGAATATAGTCAAATTGTGTTCGCCAACAAAATAATATATTATATATCTACAATTGTTCCTTTACTTTCTTCTTTGTGCTTACATAAACTTGACACCAGACAGAGAGAGCTATATCTCAAATATCTCAAGTTTAATTGGCTATTTAATTTTATATGATTTCACCAATATTAACTCCCACAAATCTTTTAATTAAACAAACCATTGGGGTTATCCTTCATAACTTACCGTTCCTCGCTTGAAAGGCCTGTTATTCTGCGTCCAGCGTATCTCAGTGTCTGGCACTGAACCGGCGACGACACAAGTCAAATTATATTGAGTGCCGGAAGAGAAAACTTTCAGCTTATTTGTGAGATTTACAGATGTTGGACTTACTGCAAAGATAATTTGTTCAGATCCAAATTGTATATATGATTGGATATAAGAGCAGATTATAATAAGCAAATAGTTTTCAAAATATTTCAAAGGAAGGAAATAAATATTTATTAATTTGTGGATTTTCTCACTCACGTAGCATCTCGATACGTATGCTGCGCTCGATTGGCGGAACCAACTTCGTATTGTAAGCACGGCATCGGTAGGTAGTGTTGAGAGCTGAACGTGGAATATTTAGCACCTCGAAACGATTTGTAGTTATATGGCGGCCCATCGAAATTCCATCGCCTACATTCAGTTTTTGCGTGCCATTGAACCAGTTGACTTTAGGGTCTGGTCGACCTGATATAACGTATGAAAAGGTATGCTTAAACAATATCAATTCAATATCTTATGATATACTTTTATGATTACAACAACGCAATTCCTTTCTAGTACTTCACACACACAGAATCGGCGAAAGACCCTTAACCCAGATACTTAGGCAGTTGCAGTCGCAGTCTACACGGTGCAATGACCACCACGTTTAGATTCTAATTTTCTGTCAAGTACTGAAACTACTGCAAACTTTCAGCGTGGTCGTAATAGTAAAACAGATTGTAACCAAGATGTTCGACATACATAACTGCACACGACCACTCTCTACGACTACACCCTACTCTCTTTGCATCCATTAAAGCAGGCAAAGCTCCCATTTAAGTATGCGGCTGCAAGACGTTGGTGATTTCGTTTGCTTCGCTTCCTTGATGCTCTTGAAAGCTGCATTTCAGCAATATGTGTGGGTGGATCCCACTGCTCCTTCTACAGCAGTGGCATAAGAAAAAGTAATATTTCTGCGGTGCTCAATGCGCATGAAGCGAAGGCGGGCTGTTGGGTCAGTGCAGGAAATGAAAACCACAGAATTATTATTATTTTAAGTAATGCAAAGCACAGCGTTCCCGATTCGCCAATACACACATTCCGGCAATGCACAAGCAGGGCTCGCAGTGAATGGGTCGCCCAAATGGCTCGCTCAACTGGCATGAACTGCAGTGCTCTTCTGTTAGCACGAAGAACTGCAATAATAGCGGTATATATAGGAATGCATTTGCATTCGGTAGGAAGAATAAAACATTTTAACTGTTGATGACTGCTCATTTTGCAACTATGTTGGCGTATAATGTTCTTGAGGTTGACATTGCATTGCCCCGTAACCACAAGATCGTCGCCACAAGCTTTTTTGATTACGTTGTCAGCACCCTTGTCGTTTTGCTGACCTGGTCTGTATCAGCTGTTTATGGTACACCTGCGTTTCAAGATTTTACGCTTACTACTCCTCAGAGTTGAAATGTGCGCCTTGATGAAACGTATGGAAGAATCCCATAATATCTAAGGTAAGGCTACTTAATACTAGACTTTACATGTAAATGCGGCTTGAGTTCACGACTCTCTTCAGACATAAGATAATGTGGGGATAACTATGATTAAATATATTAACGCTGAAGCATATTTTTTTGCGACTATATACAGGGGAAACTGTATAGAATGAAATGATTTAATTTTAACGGTATATATATGTATGTATATAGCGTCATCCCTATTGTTTATAACGGAACAATCCGTTTAACTTGCAGTAACATCACAGGACAATGAATTTCGCTGCTTGTTGATAACTGTTTAGTTTGTTCCGTTATATTTAATCTTCGTAATATTTTGGTGTCATTTTTTCGATTATTTAATGTTACTGTGGTCTTATGGACCAAATTATAATTTAGAAAGATAACCTTTTTGGAGCTCATAGAGTTGGGCGGGAGAGCTTTTATCAACATGTTTCATGAAGTTAATTTTTTATCCAAGGCTTGCGAAGACACAATCAAGGATTTGTGCTAGTAATCCAGGATTTCAGCCCACCATTGAGTGAAACAATGAAGATCCCTGATCGCATGGAGTCGTCAACTGCTTGCAACTTGATTTTACAGAATTTGTTTTTACATCAGGTAGGTAGGTAAGAGTGCAGCTCTGTTATCTTTGGGGCTCCTTTAGCACTAGCTGTGCCATTTTGATGCACTTGTCGCAGACCTCTTTATTATTGTTATTATGTTTCATCTTCTTGATCAAACCATTTTGAGGTTTCGATGAATCTACTAATGTCCGATATGCTTTTTTTATAGATTCATTCAAGGTTTGATGCTTGATTGATAGGGCTGAGCATTCACAGAGAAAGCGGAAAATTGTTTCCTTATACCCTACTATTTCGCAGCCTCGGCCGATGTTGTTCTGGGGCACAACCAATTTGGACGCATGTTCTCCAAATGGCCAGTTCCCAGTTGTGGTAGCAATTAGTCTGTATATACTTTTCCTGGACCTATTTAATAAGTCGTTAGTTTTTTTCTTGTCATTTTTTGGCCGTAATTGTTTAGTTATGACGCATTTTGTTATATTTTTCCATCTGTTATTTGCAACTTATTGAAATTGTATATTGAGCTCTCTTCTGATCGATCCTAGTGAACTCCTGCTGCTAGGTGAAGTTTGTCTTTTAGTGAGCTCAGTGCTTTCTTGCAGTTAAGAACTATGTTGGAATTAGTAATAGGCGACGACAAGGCCAGGAGAGCCGTTTCCGTTCTCGTCTAGGGGATATCATCACCTGGAAGTATCTAGTAAAATCCAGTCTTGGGAGAATGTAGTTTGATTTATTAACGTTGAGTTGGTTTAGGATATCACTATTTCCATATTTACATGAAGTTGATAAAAATCTAGCCGTATCAGCTATTCGCACTGACAAAGTAATTCCTGATTTAGTAAAAGCAAGGCAAGAGGAACAAGTTGACAAAGATAAAGAATCAGCTGACATTGAGCGACCACTAAGCACTATAAGTTAGAAAATGTTTTCTCGAATATTAATTGCAGTATGTCTTACCTACATAGGTTTTCATTATATAAACTGTTAAACAGTAACCGGTCCCATGAAGTTCACAAAATAGAGTTTTTACTGTATTTCCTTGTGTATGAAACATACACTCATATGCATTGATCGAATACTGTTTTATAGAACTTAATAAAATTCCTACAATGTTTAACAAGCTCACAGCTTAAAAAATTCAATGAGCTTTAAAGCTTGTTGTGGTTTAATTAGCTGAAAACAACCGTAGTGGTGTTAGCCCCGAAGGCACGAAAAAATTTCAAATATCCGTGACGTGACAGAAGTACTGAGTCAACCACAAACACAGATATGCAAATATTTTGAGTTTCAAATGAAAAATATAAAATTTAATTATTTTCACCGAAAAAATTGCACTGTAACATGATATAACTCTTATATCTCCATATGAATAACATTCGTTTAAAAATTGCAAGTTTTTGAACTCGATTTTTATACAAATGCCCCTATTGTCATATTTTTTTTACCTGATATTGATGAAAGTGGAAAGGATAACATTTCTAATTTGGCACTCAGTTTCCCCAAACTTCTTTAATTTGCAACTATGTAAATGTCTCTTTAACTACCGAACCAGATTCAAGAGGTAATGGGCGACGCCGGCAAACGCCTTGATTAACTTTTAATGTTTTGTGGCACCTAAGTTGGGTTGAAACGACACTGCCCCCAGGCCCAATGTTTATTTACATACTCTCGTTTACAAAAAGATTCCACAACTCGCTCTTGGATACAAATGTTTGCACAAAAAGTGAGCAACAAACTGTGCACAAGTAAATTGCTGAGTCTCAGTCTGACTGACTTACTGCCTGTTAAGCAAGCGAAGTGATTGTGTCAGAGGCAAAGGGGGCTTAAGCGCTGGCACCACCTCGCTTCACACCTTTCGCTGAGCATTGAAAATAGTAAATACTTCTTTTACATTTTACGTCAATTTTTCTTGTGTTCCACCCTGCCCGCCTGCTAACTCCCACTTTGCTGGTTGGTGAATTTTCCGAAAAGGATGTTGTACCGAAATTGTAAGTCAAGCATAGGATCCGAACTTCCAAGACTGCATACTATTTTTTCGCATTTCGCATTTGGAAATATGCAAATATGCATGGGAAGCTCTGAAAATAACACAATAATAAAAATAAAAGAAAAAAACACGAGCAAAAGGAAAATCGCAAACAAAAATAAAACCACACAAAGAGGCTTCGAATGAATTCGTTTAGAGGCAACAGTCGAAATTTTACATTCAGTCGAGTTGGTAGACAAACAAACTTCGCACTTACAATGTAAATGAATACCGGAGAGGCATTTGCAAATAAAACAAGGACCAACCAAACTCAAAACACATATAGTATATATATACACATATATCTGTGCAAGAGGAATCAAATACAACAAAAAGAGGCATACATTAGTCAACTTTAAGTCGACAAGGAGAAAAAACATGCATAACAAAATCGCTTTACAACAAAGACGGAGCGGAAAAGCCAACGGGAAACGAGCGTCAATGCAACAAAAGGGCGAGCGAAACAAACGAACGAACAGGCGTACGAGTGCACTATCAAAGGAGCAGTCATTGAAGAAAAGGGTTTAAGGCCAGTGAATGTGTAAGATACAAGTTGTATGAGCAACGTTAATACCGGAAACGAAATGCAAATTTTACCTAAGCGCACCCAAAAGGCAATCGAGTCAACGGAGTGGCTCGGCAGGTGTCAGGTGAAAGGCACGGACATGCAGCAAGGCAACCGCAAAATTTAACGGTTTGCAACTCGAAATTTGCTTAAAGTTATTTTGAAGGAGTTGTTCTACAAGCTGCACCGTATTCCCTTTTGAATATTTATTCGAGGGTGCTTATAACGGCAATTGGAGCGTTGGAGCATTGCCAAGGATGCACCGTTATGTAGCAATTGAAACACAACTGTAGGCGTTCAACTGGAAATTGGCTATCTTATTCGGAGGCTTGTGTGAGAAAAATTGGATACACAACTTGTAAATATTTAATGAGTTACACAATACGCACTAAAAGGAAGGTTTAAATAATAAATAATTTATACAATATTAAATAGAACTGATGATAATGCAGCACAAAGAGTGAAAAGTGGCCAATACGCATTTGAAACTGTTAAACCCCTTACTCACGTGGGCTTCGAACTCAGTGGCGATAACTCAACAAGTGTGAGTATCGAAGATCTAATACAAGCAGCCAATAGGTTATACGTATCCCAAAAGACACTGTTCAAATCAAAGTTACTCAATAGTCAATGTAAACTGGCTTTATATAAAATCAGAAAGACTAGCTTATCTTCTTCTTCGTTTTTGGCGTAGACACCGCTTACATGGTTACAGCCAAGTTTACAACCGCGCACCAGTCGTACTTCCTTTTCGTTGTTTGGCGCCAATTGGAGGTTACAAGATTAGCCAAGTCCTTTTTTACCTGGTCTTTCCAACGGTGTGGAGGGCTTTTTCATCCTGTGCTTCCCCCGGCGGGTACTGGGTCGAATACTCTCAGAGCTAGAATGTTTTCATTCATTCGGACAACATGACCTAGCCAGCGGAGCCGCTGTAGCTTATAAATAATGAAAATATTGTAAGCTTTATCCAAGCAGAGCGACTAAGATGGCTCTCAGCAATCATCTCTGAAGCAAGAGGAAGACCGCGATCAAGACTGATTGATGAACTTGCGGAAGAGATGAAGAAGCTTTACATACAAAAATGTAAAGAGAGTGCAAATGAGGGCACATGCGCAGCAAGCCTAAGCTCACAAGGATGATGATGGTTTATAAAGTACACTTAGCCTTATTCTCCTAGTTTGTTCAGGAAAGTTATCCTAGTTAGTCTGAGAGTTTAGGTAAAGTTCATTTCAAAGATTAATTTCGAATAGCAGCGAATGCATTTTCACTAGTCGAAATAGTGTTCAATCCGATAACATTTTTCCATTTATCCGATAATATCTAGTGGATGTCTCCAGAAAATTTTGGAAATTTGTTATAATAAGTTTAGTTTTCGAGTTCGAGTCTGAAGGAGTAGGTTGTATTAAATGAGGTTTATTGGAACAGGAGTTTTCCTATAATATTCCCATAAGATCAACTAGCTGTTATCATTTCCAGCACTGGAAATATTCTTTCATGTGCTCCCAGCTCAGTCTTATTTATAAATTTTAACTACGGATATTATTGCGGTGACTGGCAAGTGGGCGCTTTATTCGTTCTGAACAATTGACTCTGCTAAGGTTTAACTAATGCTTCTGAATTCTTCCTAAAAAATAATGCCCATAAACTTGCAACTATCTCTGGTGTAGAAAGCGTGGTGTGCATACCCGCGTTGGTCCATTCGAACATTTTTCGTACATAATACTGTGATCAAATTGAAAGGTGAATTTTGTCCATTTCATTTCCTTCAACGTACTTAATCCCCTTCCGCTGCAATACACTTATGCCAACGAATTCGACTTTTATATCCTCAATTGAGTCAAAACGGTGTCCTCGGAGTGGTCTTTTGGGTTTGCTGAACAGCCAGAAGTCACACTGGTCCAAATCAAGCGAATATGGTAGTTACGGAACAATATTAGTTGAAAATGTGACTCGCCAAGTGGAAATTAAAAATTCACCTTTCAATTTGATCACAGTAGTAAACTATGGTATATTCCAGCGCTCACTTAAATTTTCCACAAGTGTGGTGATTCTCAGCAATAGCTATTTAATCTAATTATATGGTTATATAATAGAAAGTCTCCGGTTGGAATTATGTTTTTGTTGGTGGTAGTGTCAGTGTATTCTGTACACAAATGACATTTGTGTGTTAGACAAAAAGTGTCTGCATCCAAGAGAACTGGGGAGCCAAAGTTTCGTTAGGATTCGTCAAAATAAAAGAATATTGATGAGTTACCTGTAATCTGCCTCTTAGTGCCAAGTACAACAGATGCGTAGCAGTCACAATAGGCATTTTCTGGTAGCTTCATTGTATGAAAAAAAATTTGAAAGAACATTGGCCATCCACAAACAATACTTAGCCAATCTATGCACATCCTTGGGGCTGAAAACAACACGAGAAAAATGCACACTCCCTGCAAAATGAGCAAGAAGACAGCTTTAGGAGCAATGGAAGTAATGAATGCAAAAGCATCATATTTGGCCAATCCATCCACAACAACAATGCAAAAGCATTTGTAGTAGTGAGGCGATTTGGCTATGCCGAGTTACTGAAAGTGGATGGGGATCTGGTTGCTGCCCTAATTCGAGCAATAACACTGTTGGTTTAATATCTAGCCACATTAGCCCAATGCTTCAGCGCTTGCCTGTTGGAATAAAGGAATGAAGAATATGTAATTGAGCAAATAAAAGTTTCTACAAGTGGCTCAAGAAGGATTGATGTGGCATACATTAGAAGGCAGAGTGAAATTACTTCAATCAAATAACTATGTCAACAGTGATTGCCAGTTTTCTACCTTCTGTGGGCCATAAGTGAAATTGCTAGCGAATCATTTCATGTGTTTGTAAGTAATTGGCCATTTACACACACTTCATCACAATTAAATATACTCAAAAGGTTCCCTGTTATTTGCAAGTATTGATTGATGCAATTTCAAAACGTTAATCAGAATACAATAAAAGTAGAACCGATGGACCCATGTATGCGGTATGAGGCGGAGATGTAGTCGAACGAAAATGCTTGAATGAAAAACGAAATTTTAAGTCAGACACGACTCCGTAGCGCTCCAGCTCGTCTATCTATCTATCTATCATATCATCAATCATCGAAACATATTTCTAGAGGTAATAATTTTAGAAATGACATACTAAAATCTGAAATCGATATCTCGAATAATTTCTGACTTATCGCCTTCTAAAATGCAGCCGCACCAGATTTTCTCTTAACTACATTTTTAAAATTTGCTTGGGTGATTGCTCGGAACATTATAACCTTAATCTCCAACGCAACGTAAAATCTGGAGACGAATATTACACCCGAAGTAAGGGAAAGAAACAAAACGATTAATATATGTATTTGTATATTTCTTATAAAATGTATTTAATTCACTTCGTCAGCAAACCAACCAACCAGGCACAAATGACCATCGAGCATTGCAAGAGATCGAACTCATGCAGAATTCCTCAAAGCAACTGCTATCAATTGCCCATTCACTTTCAATTAAATGGTTGCAACTACAACGGAATTTCAATAGAAAGAGCTTTTATTGGTGTTCACAAGAACAAACAACATACATATGCGGTGCGAGTGTGGGTGTGGCCGGGTAGTCGAAATAGCTTGGAGTGCACGGAGAGAGCATCAAATCATGCAATTTAATCAATTTAGAAACGTACGGCAACAAGAGCAGAAGGCACTAATAAAAGCACCATTGCCCTGGTAGAGGTAATAAAAGTTCTTGCAATCAGTTGGTTAAAATTTCGCTTACGTGCGGCATGCAACATGCGTTACGTAGTTGCTCCATTTGCAACAACAGCTGCCACGCGGTCTGATCACCTTGAAGAAGTGCCGTTTTTGCTTCTCCCTTTTTGTTTATACTTTTTGCAGAGTCTTACCTTCAGCTGACAAGCGTTGTTGTGCCGCCGCCTTGCCAGAGGTTTAGCGCGTCCGCTTGCAGCAGCAGTTTTGTGGAAATCGAAATGCACAACGGCGCTTTCAGTGCTCGACAGCAACGCTGTGGTGCACGCCATGAAATGGAACCGAGCGAATGAAAGCTTAGCGGATTAAAATGTTTACGTGAATTTGCAGCAGCGCCATGACATCACATGTAGGACAACGGACAATCCACTGCCGCCACGCCGGCATGCCGCGCTATTACCATGCCTCGTATGGCTGACACCGCGGCATATTGCGTTTTTTCTCAGCTCGGGTGGCTGGCGGCTGGTGGCTTTATCTATTTCCAATTGAAATCACACCATTCAGAGGCAATAAAGCACCGTGGAGGACAACTCGGCAAGGAGTGGGTCAGCACGTTCGCCGTAGCAGTGAAATAGTAGTTAAGTAAGAAGCATTGCAGTGAAGGTGAAATATAAAGTAAATGCAAAGGCGAAATAAAAATAGGAATCACTTGTGGTATTTCGATCGGATTTCGATTGCTTAATTGCAATTTAATTTACTGATTGCGAACGAAATTGGCAATTATTTCTTAATATACGAGTATCTCGAGCACAGCAACTGCCATTTCTGCAATTCCTTTTCACGAGTGTGTATGTCCACGTGATTGGCTCTGGCCTTTGAGTCAAAGTTGAAGCACCACTACTGGTAACTGCTAAGGACTCCTTCCAACTGCGCTAAACGAGCTCCTCTATGCTCACATACATCCATTCGCACATTGTCAGAAGTCAGCCAGTCCAACCGAAGTAGCATCCAGCGGAGGAATAGCCTTCCATCTATACTTCTTACATAGTTCCGTTTAGAGCGTGTGTGTGTGGGGGATGAGGGCAAATGAACAAGTGAAAATAGCATCAGCTAATGAAAAGCATTACTCCGTTTTAATCTGCACAACTGTCATCCTTGACTGCTCCCTATGAGTCCTTAGTGTCACAGCCACAGCAGCGACTAAATGTCAAGCCATTGAACGTGCTCCGTAAATAAGGGAGCAGCCCGAACATGTGTGCGCTTGGATATGAGGGCTCCACGTAGGAGCTAATGGATGCAAGTTTTGTGTGAGCCTTGCCTTATTTGCCATTTAGATTTATTAAATTTTCTTTTATAGTTAAATAAATCAAATTATGAGCCAAAAGTTCGTGGACGACTTTACCTGTGTACATAAAAGAGTTGGAAACTCTAAAATCGGAGAACTAAAACTCCTATGAATTTCACAAAACTTCAGGTAAGTCAGTTTTTCTAAACTAAAAGCATCTAAAAAACAAATTTGAATTTGTTGATCACTCAGTTCAAGTTTAAATTTGTGCAAGCGAAATTCTTGGAAAGTGAATGCCTTTAAATAAATAAATTTTAACCCGGTGAATAAATTATTATGATGGCGAGCCGCATTCCCGTCGGCCGCAGTAATATGTAAACTCACACCGCATGGTTCACTATGTACACACACGTGCACATTTACTTCGCTCTTTACCGCCCTTCAAAAGATATTGGTCGGGACACGAACCCAACCACAGGCAAGGCTTAAAATACTTATTTGGCTAATAAGCTGTTACAACAAAGAAAACTGTAAATTACATAATTTATGACTTGTTGTTGGCACAGCACACGAACTGACACACACACACCACCACACAAAGAGTGTCGGTTGCTTGAAGGCGCTGCAGCCAAGAACCGCATTGACTCGAACAAAACAACAAATTATTTGTTCCTCGTTACTTGCTTCGGGAAATTGTTGTTATTGTTGTCCTTATTTCGAAACTTTCTCTAATAATTGATATTTATTTGCATTCATGGGACTGAACATCGATGCAGCGCCGCTAACGAGAATCGGAAGTGGCGAATAGAGATCTAATCTCCTTGAACTTTCTTAATTAAATGGAAAGAGGAAGCTTGCATATCGTGTAAGAAGTCTTTTAGAACACACTTATAAAATATAACAACTGAAGATATGTTTTCCAAGTTTCTTTTGCAGATACAATTTTTTCAAAAAGCTTTTTAAAATCAGGTATGAATATTTCGTCACCTAAAATGCAAAATAACGTAACATCAATTTTCATAATATTGAAACAAATCTTGAGTTTTGATTATAAATGGTTATATATATTGGTTATTGTATCTGACAACGATTTTAAATTTTTTTTGATAATACTTTGTTTTGCATTTAAGGTGACGATTTTATATAAATTTTGCCTAAAAAATGAAATAAAATGTGAAGCTAAAATTTATCAAATAATTATTAAATAAACTTAATTTAATTTTAATCAAGTTGGCACTTTATATAACGTCTTGCATAGATTAGTGGCTCATTGCTAATTTAAGCTCTGTTTATTCCCCAAACGCTTCACCACATTGAACTCTGACTCCTTAACGCTAACGCATCCCCTCACATTTTTCGTGCCACATGCTCAATGCTTGTCATTGCTGCGCTACTAAATAGACCCCTGGGCCTGCTCAGCCTAGACGAACAAACTGACCCGTCACAGGAGTGTTGTCTAACGGCGGTGTGTACTTCCCTTCTACAAGAGTATGGTATATATGTATATCTAGCAACACCGGTTGCAAGTGTGTCCTTGCTACACATACCATACTTATAGCTAAATGTCCGTAATCAGAAAATCGTGTGTTTTATTCTTTCCAGACTGTGTGTTATGGTCGTTGAGCTCTTGTTTTAGTGTAAGCGTCTACACCCACATTGTGGTAAAATAATATTATGCCCGGTAATCCTTCCGCTCTCGTTGCGGTCGACGCCGGTAGGTAGATAGGTGGATACGGGCAGCAAGGCAATGAGAAATGTGTGTGTTGGTGTGCTCGTATGTGGCATGTGGCCTGCGGCATATGTTTCTACGCACAACACTTGCTGCCAACTCGAGATATTTTCTCTTTGCAATTCCTTGGCTTTCTCGGCCCGTTGGCTGCCGCTTTGGCACTTAGCTGAAGCCTTTGTTCTTGCTCGCTCACTTGCGCACACAATACAAGCTTATTATTACATTTTGCTTTTTGCCTGCACTTAAAACATCGATTTAATTAATTTGCTCATAAATTGTGCGGAGGCTATTGTTTTCGGCACATTAAACAAATGAGAAAAATGCCGAAAGGGGCACAAAGTGTCGACTGCCACACAATACGCGTATGTATGTGCGCGTGCGATTTTTCTTAGAAACCCTGCTGCCCTTCTGGCCTTCTGCCCCACTGCCGAACTGCCTGACTGCCGCCGTGGCCTTTCATGGAAAATGTTCCTTCCAAAAGTGGCGCAGACATCGTAGCCGGAACTAGCCTGCTGCAAAAATTTCTCCTCCTAGCGGATGTGAATTAGCGCTTACATATAATTTATAAAGCTCTAAATACAATGTAATCAACATGCCGCAAATTACCATTAAGCCTTTTTACTCCACACAAAGGCTGGAATAAATAGATATGTGTGGGTGCGCGTGTTCGTTTGTGTGTGCTCGTATTTGCCCGCTCGCCTGCAGCTTTACTTTGATTGTGATTAAGTTGAAAAGTTCGCGCAGACTTTTTCTCTGCCGCTTAGCAATGAGAAATGTGTTGAAATTCTTGGCTCACTGGCGAGAATTCTTAATGTTTTACACTTTTTCTTTAATTTCGCTGCAAAAGTTCATTAAAAAAAGTTTAATACTGTCAGCCGAAAATAATATCTTGAATCTCACGCTTTTTGAAAAAAGTTATTCGCTTTATTTCGTAGTTTGATCTGTGAGCAAAAAACTGTCTCCCGGCCGTCTTGCATGCGCGCTCTCTGCGGCGTGTGAGTAATGGCCGGGACAAAGGCGAGCGTCTTAAAAGCGACATATGTGGCTTTCCATTATATACTATATACATATTACATAAGTACATATATGGTTTGTCTTCCAACAGGCTTCACTTATGTTTTTGTTTACACCGCTTTTATAATGATTTTCGTTGTTTTGTGGTTTTGCACCTTGAGGACTTTGCACGAGATTTACGATGCTCGAAGTGCCTGCAGTCATCAGAGTATTATGATGAGGAAATAGAAGAAATTCAGAAAAGTTATCGAAAATCTTAAAATTTAAGAATTGCCAATATTGCTAGCTTCTCGTTCACATGAAGAAACAACCCTGTCATATACCCAATCTAATATGCGAACATTGGCACCGACAGCCCGCACACAATTAGACGTTCCGCGATATCTTACGGTTGCAACTGCTATATGAAGGACCAATGTACCAGCTGATCAAATATGCATATATTTCTAAATATTTTGAATACAACCTCTTTAATTTTCCCGCGGTTTGATCTCCATATATCCATTTTGTGTATTTGGCAGCTGTTTGTATCGAACATTGGTTAGCGATTTTCACCATGGACATACATTTTTTTTGCTCAAAAAGCTTGACATTTTCTTGTTTTCTATAGTCTGCAGATTCGTTGAAAATGTAGCGTAAGCCTTTTGGAGAGTCTACTTTATGAGGAACACAAATATTTAAGTGACACTAAGCATTCTGTGAAGGTGGCGAAGTCATCGAAATCGTCTAACGATTTATTAGCCCGAAAGTCGCTTATGTCGAAACTGTCTATTCTGGCAAATTACGCTCAAAAATTGTACCGAAACCGAAAAAGCCAAACCGGTGAAGACCATCTCAGTCAAGGCTCATACCAAACGTGTAGGAACGAGAATTAAGCGTTGGGGTGCCAGTGTTGGCTCAGCAACTGATTCTAAAGGCAGTACTAAAGACTTGTGTTGAAATACGTGAAAATGTAATTTTTGTTTGTCAGTCCGGGTCAGATTTGACACATATAGCCATAATATTTCAGTCATCCTTCCCATTTACATTACATTCACATTAAGTGGACTTACCGCCGCGCACTTCACATGTCAACACAATGTTGTCGCCCTCGAGCAGCGGGCCCACAGCACCGGCGACATCACGTCCAGAGGCATCGTAAACCATAATTTGATGTGGAGGAACTGCAGCGAATAAGACAAGAAAAGAGAGTAATGAAAACACGATGTCTACATGTGTATAAATTAAAGAACGATTTTAATCACAACGAAGCATGTGTGAGGAAGTTATATGTTCATGTTCATATATTTGTGTGCTCCAAAAGGAGTGTACACACAATAAGTATATGCGAAGAGGTGAATGTCCACGCAATTAGTGCGGACGTATTTACGTGTTTGGTAGACTTAGGCCCAGTATGTATACGTACCAATAACCGTGAAATTAATCCTATGGTTGCGCGTGGGGGAGTTCTGGAAATCGACGCGACACCTGTATACCTGTGGGACAGAAATTAAGCAATGTAAATGGACAATTGAGTCTCGAAATAAAATGTAATATAATTAATCAATAAAGAATGTTATTTTTGGCACTTGAATGGTTTTCTCATTTACAGGAATTTAATATAATATTTGTGTGCAGAATTGTCGGTTATTCATTTACTTACGCCTTCATCATCCAACTGAACATTCTCGACCGTCAATTTTGCAGGTTGTTGATTCGTTATGAAGTAAGCGCGAGGTCCAAACGAGTTGGTGTCCGACCAGTACAACGCCTTTTCGAACGCTCTCCCCCGGACATCGAAACTAAAAAGTAATAATAATATGTATTATAGAAATATATGTAACAATTCAAGACTTTAATTAATGGCAATAAAAGCAGTATCGATTTTGATAATAATATTGAATATCGCATTTTTCGGTTTTGGGTTCAAAACTACCAAGGTAAAGTTAATTTTCTGGTATTATAGTACTTCATTCTCCGCATAAATATACGTGTCATTTCTCTGTTTCAGGAGTACTGCATATGTAATTATTAACCGCATATTACTGCTCGTGAGATGTAAT
The DNA here is from genome assembly GCF_016617805.1 of Bactrocera tryoni. NCBI lineage: Eukaryota > Metazoa > Arthropoda > Insecta > Diptera > Tephritidae > Bactrocera > Bactrocera tryoni. The sequence goes on from NC_052499.1 coordinate 88,067,221, forward strand.
GTTTGCTGTACCGCAAATTTGTGTAGAAGCTTAGCTGAAAAAATTTTCCTCTAAAAAATGTAAAATATAATCCTAAACACTATGTGCTTTCCACAACATTAATGCTTCCAATCAAAAATGTAGCTTCGCCAGCAACTTCGGCGTATTTTATTGCGCCCATATTGTTGCTAAAACCACTGGAGTGTGAATAATGAAAATATGTCTCTCGCATTTACGAGCGCTGCTAAGTACTAACTTATTTGCAACATTTCTGAATTCATTGCCCAACCAGTACGGTCACCTAAATTATTGTCGCCGTGTGATGACGACGATTGTCCGCGGCAGCAATCCATAAATTTTGTCTGCTCTGAAATGCGCTGAAATAATGTTGTTTTGAACGCGTCGTTCTAATTTGATGTGTTATCGGCAACGCAGATGGACATTTGAAGTTTCTTCCAGCTCGGCAAGAGCTTTCAATTTTTTTATTGATTTGAGTACAGTATGTAATTTCACATACGTATATACATATTTCATAGTGTATATGAACTTAAGATGTCATTCTGTGATAACATTGTATTAATTAACATAGTATAGAACCTAAGATAGATCTAATATTTAGAGAGGTAAGGAAACAACCGAACAAATACCCAAAAGAGTGATGCACGCTGAAGAACTTGTTGAAATGGTTACTAAATATTATAAAAAAAACATGTTTCCTCTTTAATAATTTGATGTAATTTCACTCCACTCTCACCAGGTGATGCTAAGATTGCCTAGAGTCTTAAGAGGTTTCCATATCGGACCATTTTCTTTAAAGTCGAAACTATTTCTCAATGCTTGATATGCTTTCCCAGGTCTAGTAACCAAGGATACAATATTATACGTTCTCTTAGCGAGGCGCATAGCAGTAAAAAATGAAATGGCAGTACACTTGTATATTAGATGGCAGGGTGTAGAAGGCGCGTAGATGAAGGCATTGCCCTGATGGCCAAGTAGCTGCATTCAATGGAAATAATTTGTGGACGATATTACTCACTCTACATTTACTAAAAATGTGTTTTTGCTGGCGCTGGGTAATTGCAGCAAGTATCCGGTAAGTAAGCGCCCACAAGAAAGCAGCAACACGAGCGAAAAGTTGAAAAACAGAATTTGTCGGGGAACAGCAAGCATTTGCTGAAAATATTTCCTCCGAATTTTTTCGAGTTGCTCGCCATACACACCCAGAAGAAGATTGAAAATAAAAGAATGTAAGGAAGGGAAAAGTGAAAATGTGAAAGAATTATGTGCAGAAATACGCAGCTGAAGGAAAAGTTAGCCTAGTAAATTTTAAGAATTTGCTCGGGTGTGAAATTCACCATAGACGCTGTAAAAATATTAATTTTTGCCTGCGCCTGCGAAGGAAACTGTACAAATGAGCCCCGCTGCTGTTGGTTTGTGAGCACCATGGACGGCAGCGGGCCGTTGTAATCGTCACTTCTCCGTCTCATCACCAGCTGTTTGCAGCTATTCCGTTATAGTATTATATAAGCATTTATTTTTCTTGTTCGTGTATACATTAGTAGTGTTGATAAGAAACATTAATGAGGGTATGATGGTAATAATCTCACTTCAATACACAGCAGATACAAATTTGTTGCATTTATTCTTTTATTCGTGCTCATTCGGCATGCTGCTTGTTATTTCTATTAGTCTGGCAACTATCCCAGCAAACACAAAATTAGTCACCGACTCGAAAATAGTACGATATTTAAGCTTTTTCTCTAGCCTCTAATGTCGGCGGGGAATTCGAGTAAAAATAGGAGACCATTGTGTCCTTAACTAAAAAAATATCAAAATTGGGGAAAGAAGGATTGTCTGATTTCTTTTATTTTGATGACCAATGTTATTTTTCATCAGGACAGTGTCTACGTGAATTTTAAGATCGGTTTTAATGTGCTTTCGACTAGAAATGAGCTTAAGAAGTACACTTTTAAAGATTCTAGGAATCACTGTCAATTGAAAGGCTTAGGTCAGAGATAAGTAAGGCCATCAACATTGGTGGTATAATATATCCTCTCCAGCACCATCATTTTGTAACTTTGGTGCTAATTTTAAATTACAAAAAATTTGTCTGTGGTATTATGCGATTAAATATACAAAAATCCGTTGCCTCTTGTCATCAGATTTTTTGCTTATTTTTTTAATTTTGAGCATAAAATTTTTTGAGTCGCTGCGCTTGTCTAGTTGCCTCATTGTCATTCTTAGTGCGCGTGTTTAGCTAGTATGCGTTCCGCTGCTTCACTCTGCGGTGGGTCACTTGTTCGCCTCTGTGCTTTCGCCGCTTTCAACCGCCGACTGCTCTAGCTGCCGCTGCGGCCGCTGCGGCCGCGTCAACGACTGCCTTATTAGCATTGTCAACACAATTGTCCTCTTCAATGTTTCGCCTTTGTGCTTATGCTCCAGCGCTGCATATACTCGCACCTTCGTCCATCCATTCGCACGACTGTGTGGTTTCAATGCGTCCTTAGCCGTCGCCATCGCTGCGCGCTGCGCTCTGACGTTCGTTCGCGCTCCGCTATTGTTTGCGCCTTTAAGTGGTTTTTTATCATTTCACCGCTGACACAATTTATATCCTTTGCTCATATTTCTTCTGCTTATCACGCCGAGGATGTCGTTATTTGTGTGAATTTATATCTACACACACACTCCGTGTGTATGTGTGTGCGCGTGTATTTGAGTCGGCGAAGACGTTGCGTTTGCGTTTGCGTTTCGGTGTGATTGCCGGTGTCATTTCATACTTTTTGTGAGATTTTCGCTCCGTAATTTTTAGTCTTTCGCGAGCGCTTCAGCCACCGCATCTGCTTTGTTATGTATGCACTTTAAATACGTCAACGCTTTTAATGCTTTTCTCTTTCTCGTCTTGTTTCCTGTGGTTGGTGTTTTTTTTTTTGTGGGAAAGAATCACATATTGTCTTCTCCATCTTTGGGGATTTTCTCAGCAGTTACTAGACTTTTAATGGGGCTTTCTGCACTGCTCTGTCCTTTGTGATCAAGGAAGTGGAAGTTAAGTTGCGTTTAAGTGATAAATTTATACAATTATCCGGCGTATTCTCCATCGCTCTGCGACTATATGCACGCGTACGGGTAAGGAATCATTTGTAAGACGCTGTACGTTTATGATGATTGCAAGATAAATGCGTCGCGACATCTTTAAATGGCTTCATAGCTACCGTCGGCATATTTCGTAAATTGGGCGTAAATTCAAAGGAAAACTTGAATGTTTGCTATGCTTTAATATTGAATTGACATATAATTTGTATAAGATTATGCGCCTTCAGCTGATATATTTAAAAATATAGATGCATATTCTATTATTTTGTATTTTTCCCCAAGGAAATTTCAATATAATTTCAAAATATTATCTAACCGACATTCCGATGAATAGGATGACTTTATAAATATCAAACTATTCTTATAGCATTTTACAATAATAAAAGCAGCTTACAGCTCGATTATCCTCTTTAAAATAATAAAATAATCAATGAGCGCCGAGTGCGGGGCGTATACGTAACCACAGCAAACATCAAAAGTTCAAACTTAATGCGCGAAATGGCCCTTAAAAGCATAAGCAAATTATGTTAAATTTTAAAATAGTAAAGAAGTTCGGTTTTGTAAAGGCGCAACGGTCATGGCAAAACGAATACCGTTTTTGTGGGCAATTGAATATGTTTAGAAAAGTTTTTAAAGTTTCAAATTTCCTTCGGGTATTCATGTGTATTGCACCCAGGCGTACAATAGAGTAGGCAAGAAACTTTAAAAGCCGAGCACATATACATATGCACAGACGTATGTGCGGATACGAGCATTTGAGGTAAGTGGAGAAGGACGAAATATCGTGGAGAGCACCGAACCACGAGGAAAACAGAGCGAAAACGATACTGGAACTGACACAACGCTTCCGCTTAGAATTCGCTTAGCACAAACTGTACATATTTGCTTAGTTAATATAAACACGTAAGTTGACGTACATACCTACATATATAGAAACACTTTGCACGTCATTCCTTCCATTTCTCGAGCAAATGGCCCAATGGAACTTCACTCA